>NW_027182325.1:3950000-4080000 GCF_040938575.1 Ambystoma mexicanum | reverse complement strand
CAGTTTTAAAAGGCAATTGAGAAAGGGCTCACTTCCTGAACTTGGAGCACAAAAAAGCCTACAGCACCTGGTATTCCCAGGCGGTCTCCCATCCAGGTACTAACTAGGCCTGACACTGCTTAACTTCCGAGATCAGACGAGATCGGGTGCATTCAGTGTGGTGTGGCCGTAGGCTCTAGGAATGCTAAGAATATTACTCTTATGCATTTGCATTTAGTAAGCTAAGCCATGCAGCCACTTGCAACATGATACCACGCTCATCGCTCGATCAGGCTCGATCAGGCGAGATATATAAGACTGGTGGGCCCATTCAGGACTCCTATGTCTGGTAGGATAACTTTAATTCATCCATCCTGTGTCTGTTGCAGGGAGGTGGAGAGAACAATCAACACAATAATGGGTTTCTTTCATGCCTCTTGAAGGACTCAATATTCTCTGTACTGCATTACATGTGAAAGTCGATTTATTACCCATGAACACACTACCTGTATGCTAATTCTATGTAAAAAGGTAGCTCCAGCCCTCATGATGTTGTCCAACATTTCCGCTATAAAACGGGATACAATTATTTTGGAAACATACCAAATTTGAAAAATAATTGAGAAGTTGCGCAATTACTAATCATGGAGCACAAAAAAGCCTACAGCACCTGGTATTCCCAGGCAGTCTCCCATCCAGGTACTAACTAGGCCCGACCCTGCTTAGCTTCCGAGATCGGGCGCATTCAGTGTGGTGTGGCCGTAGGCTCTGGGCCTAGTGAGTTTTGTACTTTTAAGCATCTAGTCGGCTAGACCTTGCAGTTTTGAAAGGCAATTGTGAAATGGCTCACTTCCTGAACTTGGAGCACAAAAAAGCCTACAGCACCTGGTATTCCCAGGCGGTCTCCCATCCAGGTACTAACGAGGCCCGACACTGCTTAGCTTCCGAGATCAGACGCATTCAGTGTGGTGTGGCCGTAGGCTCTGGGCCTTGTGAGTTTTGTACTTTTAAGCATCTAGTCGGCTAGACCTTGCAGTTTTGAAAGGCAATTGTGAAATGGCTCACTTCCTGAACTTGGAGCACAAAAAAGCCTACAGCACCTGGTATTCCCAGGCGGTCTCCCATCCAGGTACTAACTAGGCCCGACACTGCTTAGCTTCTGAGATCAGACGAGATCAGGCGCATTCAGTGTGGTGTGGCCGTAGGCTCTGGGCCCAGTGAGTTTTGTACTTTTAAGCATCTAGTCGGCTAGACCTTGCAGTTTTAAAAGGCAATTGAGAAAGGGCTCACTTCCTGAACTTGGAGCACAAAAAAGCCTACAGCACCTGGTATTCCCAGGCGGTCTCCCATCCAGGTACTAACTAGGCCTGACACTGCTTAACTTCCGAGATCAGACGAGATCGGGTGCATTCAGTGTGGTGTGGCCGTAGGCTCTAGGAATGCTAAGAATATTACTCTTATGCATTTGCATTTAGTAAGCTAAGCCATGCAGCCACTTGCAACATGATACCACGCTCATCGCTCGATCAGGCTCGATCAGGCGAGATATATAAGACTGGTGGGCCCATTCAGGACTCCTATGTCTGGTAGGATAACTTTAATTCATCCATCCTGTGTCTGTTGCAGGGAGGTGGAGAGAACAATCAACACAATAATGGTTTTCTTTCATGCCTCTTGAAGGACTCAATATTCTCTGTACTGCATTACATGTGAAAGTCGATTTATTACCCATGAACACACTACCTGTATGCTAATTCTATGTAAAAAGGTAGCTCCAGCCCTCATGATGTTGTCCAACATTTCCGCTATAAAACGGGATACAATTATTTTGGAAACATACCAAATTTGAAAAATAATTGAGAAGTTGCGCAATTACTAATCATGGAGCACAAAAAAGCCTACAGCACCTGGTATTCCCAGGCAGTCTCCCATCCAGGTACTAACTAGGCCCGACCCTGCTTAGCTTCCGAGATCGGGCGCATTCAGTGTGGTGTGGCCGTAGGCTCTGGGCCTAGTGAGTTTTGTACTTTTAAGCATCTAGTCGGCTAGACCTTGCAGTTTTGAAAGGCAATTGTGAAATGGCTCACTTCCTGAACTTGGAGTACAAAAAAGCCTACAGCACCTGGTATTCCCAGGTGGTCTCCCATCCAGGTACTAACTAGGCCCGACACTGCTTAGCTTCCGAGATCAGACGAGATCGGGCGCAATCAGTGTGGTGTGGCCGTAGGCTCTGGGCCTAGTGAGTTTTGTACTTTTAAGCATCTAGTCAGCTAGACCTTGCAGTTTTGAAAGGCAATTGAGAAATGGCTCACTTCCTGAACTTGGAGCACAAAAAAGCCTACAGCACCTGGTATTCCCAGGCGGTCTCCCATCCAGGTACTAACGAGGCCCGACACTGCTTAGCTTCCGAGATCAGACGAGATGGGGCGCATTCAGTGTGGTGTGGCCGTAGGCTCTGGGCCTTGTGAGTTTTGTACTTTTAAGCATCTAGTCAGCTAGACCTTGCAGTTTTGAAAGGCAATTGAGAAATGGCTCACTTCCTGAACTTGGAGCACAAAAAAGCCTACAGCACCTGGTATTCCAGGCGGTCTCCCATCCAGGTACTAACGAGGCCCGACACTGCTTAGCTTCCGAGATCAGACGAGATCGGGCGCATTCAGTGTGGTGTGGCCGTAGGCTCTGGGCCTTGTGAGTTTTGTACTTTTAAGCATCTAGTCGGCTAGACCTTGCAGTTTTAAAAGGCAATTGAGAAAGGGCTCACTTCCTGAACTTGGAGCACAAAAAAGCCTACAGCACCTGGTATTCCCAGGCGGTCTCCCATCCAGGTACTAACTAGGCCTGACACTGCTTAACTTCCGAGATCAGACGAGATCGGGTGCATTCAGTGTGGTGTGGCCGTAGGCTCTAGGAACGCTAAGAATATTACTCTTATGCATTTGCATTTAGTAAGCTAAGCCATGCAGCCACTTGCAACATGATACCACGCTCATCGCTCGATCAGGCTCGATCAGGCGAGATATATAAGACTGGTGGGCCCATTCAGGACTCCTATGTCTGGTAGGATAACTTTAATTCATCCATCCTGTGTCTGTTGCAGGGAGGTGGAGAGAACAATCAACACAATAATGGTTTTCTTTCATGCCTCTTGAAGGACTCAATATTCTCTGTACTGCATTACATGTGAAAGTCGATTTATTACCCATGAACACACTACCTGTATGCTAATTCTATGTAAAAAGGTAGCTCCAGCCCTCATGATGTTGTCCAACATTTCCGCTATAAAACGGGATACAATTATTTTGGAAACATACCAAATTTGAAAAATAATTGAGAAGTTGCGCAATTACTAATCATGGAGCACAAAAAAGCCTACAGCACCTGGTATTCCCAGGCAGTCTCCCATCCAGGTACTAACTAGGCCCGACACTGCTTAGCTTCTGAGATCAGACGAGATCAGGCGCATTCAGTGTGGTGTGGCCGTAGGGTCTGGGCCTAGTGAGTTTTGTACTTTTAAGCATCTAGTCGGCTAGACCTTGCAGTTTTGAAAGGCAATTGTGAAATGGCTCACTTCCTGAACTTGGAGCACAAAAAAGCCTACAGCACCTGGTATTCCCAGGTGGTCTCCCATCCAGGTACTAACTAGGCCCGACACTGCTTAGCTTCTGAGATCAGACGAGATCAGGCGCATTCAGTGTGGTGTGGCCATAGGCTCTGGGCCTAGTGAGTTTTGTACTTTTAAGCATCTAGTCGGCTAGACCTTGCAGTTTTAAAAGGCAATTGAGAAAGGGCTCACTTCCTGAACTTGGAGCACAAAAAAGCCTACAGCACCTGGTATTCCCAGGCGGTCTCCCATCCAGGTACTAACTAGGCCTGACACTGCTTAACTTCCGAGATCAGACGAGATCGGGTGCATTCAGTGTGGTGTGGCCGTAGGCTCTAGGAATGCTAAGAATATTACTCTTATGCATTTGCATTTAGTAAGCTAAGCCATGCAGCCACTTGCAACATGATACCACGCTCATCGCTCGATCAGGCTCGATCAGGCGAGATATATAAGACTGGTGGGCCCATTCAGGACTCCTATGTCTGGTAGGATAACTTTAATTCATCCATCCTGTGTCTGTTGCAGGGAGGTGGAGAGAACAATCAACACAATAATGGGTTTCTTTCATGCCTCTTGAAGGACTCAATATTCTCTGTACTGCATTACATGTGAAAGTCGATTTATTACCCATGAACACACTACCTGTATGCTAATTCTATGTAAAAAGGTAGCTCCAGCCCTCATGATGTTGTCCAACATTTCCGCTATAAAACGGGATACAATTATTTTGGAAACATACCAAATTTGAAAAATAATTGAGAAGTTGCGCAATTACTAATCATGGAGCACAAAAAAGCCTACAGCACCTGGTATTCCCAGGCAGTCTCCCATCCAGGTACTAACTAGGCCCGACCCTGCTTAGCTTCCGAGATCGGGCGCATTCAGTGTGGTGTGGCCGTAGGCTCTGGGCCTAGTGAGTTTTGTACTTTTAAGCATCTAGTCGGCTAGACCTTGCAGTTTTGAAAGGCAATTGTGAAATGGCTCACTTCCTGAACTTGGAGCACAAAAAAGCCTACAGCACCTGGTATTCCCAGGCGGTCTCCCATCCAGGTACTAACGAGGCCCGACACTGCTTAGCTTCCGAGATCAGACGCATTCAGTGTGGTGTGGCCGTAGGCTCTGGGCCTTGTGAGTTTTGTACTTTTAAGCATCTAGTCGGCTAGACCTTGCAGTTTTGAAAGGCAATTGTGAAATGGCTCACTTCCTGAACTTGGAGCACAAAAAAGCCTACAGCACCTGGTATTCCCAGGCGGTCTCCCATCCAGGTACTAACTAGGCCCGACACTGCTTAGCTTCTGAGATCAGACGAGATCAGGCGCATTCAGTGTGGTGTGGCCGTAGGCTCTGGGCCCAGTGAGTTTTGTACTTTTAAGCATCTAGTCGGCTAGACCTTGCAGTTTTAAAAGGCAATTGAGAAAGGGCTCACTTCCTGAACTTGGAGCACAAAAAAGCCTACAGCACCTGGTATTCCCAGGCAGTCTCCCATCCAGGTACTAACTAGGCCTGACACTGCTTAACTTCCGAGATCAGACGAGATCGGGTGCATTCAGTGTGGTGTGGCCGTAGGCTCTAGGAATGCTAAGAATATTACTCTTATGCATTTGCATTTAGTAAGCTAAGCCATGCAGCCACTTGCAACATGATACCACGCTCATCGCTCGATCAGGCTCGATCAGGCGAGATATATAAGACTGGTGGGCCCATTCAGGACTCCTATGTCTGGTAGGATAACTTTAATTCATCCATCCTGTGTCTGTTGCAGGGAGGTGGAGAGAACAATCAACACAATAATGGTTTTCTTTCATGCCTCTTGAAGGACTCAATATTCTCTGTACTGCATTACATGTGAAAGTCGATTTATTACCCATGAACACACTACCTGTATGCTAATTCTATGTAAAAAGGTAGCTCCAGCCCTCATGATGTTGTCCAACATTTCCGCTATAAAACGGGATACAATTATTTTGGAAACATACCAAATTTGAAAAATAATTGAGAAGTTGCGCAATTACTAATCATGGAGCACAAAAAAGCCTACAGCACCTGGTATTCCCAGGCAGTCTCCCATCCAGGTACTAACTAGGCCCGACCCTGCTTAGCTTCCGAGATCGGGCGCATTCAGTGTGGTGTGGCCGTAGGCTCTGGGCCTAGTGAGTTTTGTACTTTTAAGCATCTAGTCGGCTAGACCTTGCAGTTTTGAAAGGCAATTGTGAAATGGCTCACTTCCTGAACTTGGAGTACAAAAAAGCCTACAGCACCTGGTATTCCCAGGTGGTCTCCCATCCAGGTACTAACTAGGCCCGACACTGCTTAGCTTCCGAGATCAGACGAGATCGGGCGCAATCAGTGTGGTGTGGCCGTAGGCTCTGGGCCTAGTGAGTTTTGTACTTTTAAGCATCTAGTCAGCTAGACCTTGCAGTTTTGAAAGGCAATTGAGAAATGGCTCACTTCCTGAACTTGGAGCACAAAAAAGCCTACAGCACCTGGTATTCCCAGGCGGTCTCCCATCCAGGTACTAACGAGGCCCGACACTGCTTAGCTTCCGAGATCAGACGAGATGGGGCGCATTCAGTGTGGTGTGGCCGTAGGCTCTGGGCCTTGTGAGTTTTGTACTTTTAAGCATCTAGTCAGCTAGACCTTGCAGTTTTGAAAGGCAATTGAGAAATGGCTCACTTCCTGAACTTGGAGCACAAAAAAGCCTACAGCACCTGGTATTCCCAGGCGGTCTCCCATCCAGGTACTAACGAGGCCCGACACTGCTTAGCTTCCGAGATCAGACGAGATCGGGCGCATTCAGTGTGGTGTGGCCGTAGGCTCTGGGCCTTGTGAGTTTTGTACTTTTAAGCATCTAGTCGGCTAGACCTTGCAGTTTTAAAAGGCAATTGAGAAAGGGCTCACTTCCTGAACTTGGAGCACAAAAAAGCCTACAGCACCTGGTATTCCCAGGCGGTCTCCCATCCAGGTACTAACTAGGCCTGACACTGCTTAACTTCCGAGATCAGACGAGATCGGGTGCATTCAGTGTGGTGTGGCCGTAGGCTCTAGGAACGCTAAGAATATTACTCTTATGCATTTGCATTTAGTAAGCTAAGCCATGCAGCCACTTGCAACATGATACCACGCTCATCGCTCGATCAGGCTCGATCAGGCGAGATATATAAGACTGGTGGGCCCATTCAGGACTCCTATGTCTGGTAGGATAACTTTAATTCATCCATCCTGTGTCTGTTGCAGGGAGGTGGAGAGAACAATCAACACAATAATGGTTTTCTTTCATGCCTCTTGAAGGACTCAATATTCTCTGTACTGCATTACATGTGAAAGTCGATTTATTACCCATGAACACACTACCTGTATGCTAATTCTATGTAAAAAGGTAGCTCCAGCCCTCATGATGTTGTCCAACATTTCCGCTATAAAACGGGATACAATTATTTTGGAAACATACCAAATTTGAAAAATAATTGAGAAGTTGCGCAATTACTAATCATGGAGCACAAAAAAGCCTACAGCACCTGGTATTCCCAGGCAGTCTCCCATCCAGGTACTAACTAGGCCCGACCCTGCTTAGCTTCCGAGATCGGGCGCATTCAGTGTGGTGTGGCCGTAGGCTCTAGGCCTAGTGAGTTTTGTACTTTTAAGCATCTAGTCGGCTAGACCTTGCAGTTTTGAAAGGCAATTGTGAAATGGCTCACTTCCTGAACTTGGAGCACAAAAAAGCCTACAGCACCTGGTATTCCCAGGTGGTCTCCCATCCAGGTACTAACTAGGCCCGACACTGCTTAGCTTCCGAGATGAGACGAGATCGGGCGCAATCAGTGTGGTGTGGCCGTAGGCTCTGGGCCTAGTGAGTTTTGTACTTTTAAGCATCTAGTCGGCTAGACCTTGCAGTTTTGACAGGCAATTGTGAAATGGCTCACTTCCTGAACTTGGAGTACAAAAAAGCCTACAGCACCTGGTATTCCCAGGTGGTCTCCCATCCAGGTACTAACTAGGCCCGACACTGCTTAGCTTCTGAGATCAGACGAGATCGGGCGCAATCAGTGTGGTGTGGCCGTAGGCTCTGGGCCTAGTGAGTTTTGTACTTTTAAGCATCTAGTCAGCTAGACCTTGCAGTTTTGAAAGGCAATTGAGAAATGGCTCACTTCCTGAACTTGGAGCACAAAAAAGCCTACAGCACCTGGTATTCCCAGGCGGTCTCCCATCCAGGTACTAACAAGGCCCGACACTGCTTAGCTTCCGAGATCAGACGAGATCGGGCGCATTCAGTGTGGTGTGGCCGTAGGCTCTGGGCCTTGTGAGTTTTGTACTTTTAAGCATCTAGTCGGCTAGACCTTGCAGTTTTGAAAGGCAATTGAGAAATGGCTCACTTCCTGAACTTGGAGTACAAAAAAGCCTACAGCACCTGGTATTCCCAGGCGGTCTCCCATCCAGGTACGAACTAGGCCCGACACTGCTTAGCTTCTGAGATCAGACGAGATCAGGCGCATTCAGTGTGGTGTGGCCGTAGGCTCTGGGCCTAGTGAGTTTTGTACTTTTAAGCATCTAGTCGGCTAGACCTTGCAGTTTTGAAAGGCAATTGTGAAATGGCTCACTTCCTGAACTTGGAGCACAAAAAAGCCTACAGCACCTGGTATTCCCAGGTGGTCTCCCATCCAGGTACTAACTAGGCCCGACACTGCTTAGCTTCCGAGATCAGACGAGATCGGGCGCAATCAGTGTGGTGTGTCCGTAGTCTCTGGGCCTAGTGAGTTTTGTACTTTTAAGCATCTAGTCAGCTAGACCTTGCAGTTTTGAATGGCAATTGAGAAATGGCTCACTTCCTGAACTTGGAGCACAAAAAAGCCTACAGCACCTGGTATTCCCAGGCGGTCTCCCATCCAGGTACTAACGAGGCCCGACACTGCTTAGCTTCCGAGATCAGACGAGATCGGGCGCATTCAGTGTGGTGTGGCCATAGGCTCTGGGCCTTGTGAGTTTTGTACTTTTAAGCATCTAGTCGGCTAGACCTTGCAGTTTTAAAAGGCAATTGAGAAAGGGCTCACTTCCTGAACTTGGAGCACAAAAAAGCCTACAGCACCTGGTATTCCCAGGCAGTCTCCCATCCAGGTACTAACTAGGCCTGACACTGCTTAACTTCCGAGATCAGACGAGATCAGGTGCATTCAGTGTGGTGTGGCCGTAGGCTCTAGGAATGCTAAGAATATTACTCTTATGCATTTGCATTTAGTAAGCTAAGCCATGCAGCCACTTGCAACATGATACCACGCTCATCGCTCGATCAGGCTCGATCAGGCGAGATATATAAGACTGGTGGGCCCATTCAGGACTCCTATGTCTGGTAGGATAACTTTAATTCATCCATCCTGTGTCTGTTGCAGGGAGGTGGAGAGAACAATCAACACAATAATGGTTTTCTTTCATGCCTCTTGAAGGACTCAATATTTTCTGTACTGCATTACATGTGAAAGTCGATTTATTACCCATGAACACACTACCTGTATGCTAATTCTATGTAAAAAGGTAGCTCCAGCCCTCATGATGTTGTCCAACATTTCCGCTATAAAACGGGATACAATTATTTTGGAAACATACCAAATTTGAAAAATAATTGAGAAGTTGCGCAATTACTAATCATGGAGCACAAAAAAGCCTACAGCACCTGGTATTCCCAGGCAGTCTCCCATCCAGGTACTAACTAGGCCTGACCCTGTTTAGCTTCCGAGATCGGGCGCATTCAGTGTGGTGTGGCCGTAGGCTCTGGGCCTAGTGAGTTTTGTACTTTTAAGCATCTAGTCGGCTAGACCTTGCAGTTTTGAAAGGCAATTGAGAAATGGCTCACTTCCTGAACTTGGAGTACAAAAAAGCCTACAGCACCTGGTATTCCCAGGCGGTCTCCCATCCAGGTACTAACTAGGCCCGACACTGCTTAGCTTCTGAGATCAGACGAGATCAGGCGCATTCAGTGTGGTGTGTCCGTAGGCTCTGGGCCTAGTGAGTTTTGTACTTTTAAGCATCTAGTCAGCTAGACCTTGCAGTTTTGAATGGCAATTGAGAAATGGCTCACTTCCTGAACTTGGAGCACAAAAAAGCCTACAGCACCTGGTATTCCGAGGCGGTCTCCCATCCAGGTACTAACGAGGCCCGACACTACTTAGCTTCCGAGATCAGACGAGATCGGGCGCATTCAGTGTGGTGTGGCCGTAGGCTCTGGGCCCTGTGAGTTTTGTACTTTTAAGCATCTAGTCGGCTAGACCTTGCAGTTTTAAAAGGCAATTGAGAAAGGGCTCACTTCCTGAACTTGGAGCACAAAAAAGCCTACAGCACCTGGTATTCCCAGGTGGTCTCCCATCCAGGTACTAACTAGGCCTGACACTGCTTAACTTCCGAGATCAGACGAGATCGGGTGCATTCAGTGTGGTGTGGCCGTAGGCTCTAGGAATGCTAAGAATATTACTCTTATGCATTTGCATTTAGTAAGCTAAGCCATGCAGCCACTTGCAACATGATACCACGCTCATCGCTCGATCAGGCGAGATATATAAGACTGGTGGGCCCATTCAGGACTCCTATGTCTGGTAGGATAACTTTAATTCATCCATCCTGTGTCTGTTGCAGGGAGGTGGAGAGAACAATCAACACAATAATGGTTTTCTTTCATGCCTCTTGAAGGACTCAATATTCTCTGTACTGCATTACATGTGAAAGTCGATTTATTACCCATGAACACACTACCTGTATGCTAATTCTATGTAAAAAGGTAGCTCCAGCCCTCATGATGTTGTCCAACATTTCCGCTATAAAACGGGATACAATTATTTTGGAAACATACCAAATTTGAAGAATAATTGAGAAGTTGCGCAATTACTAATCATGGAGCACAAAAAAGCCTACAGCACCTGGTATTCCCAGGCAGTCTCCCATCCAGGTACTAACTAGGCCCGACCCTGTTTAGCTTCCGAGATCGGGTGCATTCAGTGTGGTGTGGCCGTAGGCTCTGGGCCTAGTGAGTTTTGTACTTTTAAGCATCTAGTCGGCTAGACCTTGCAGTTTTGAAAGGCAATTGTGAAATGGCTCACTTCCTGAACTTGGAGCACAAAAAAGCCTACAGCACCTGGTATTCCCAGGCGGTCTCCCATCCAGGTACTAACGAGGCCCGACACTGCTTAGCTTCCGAGATCAGACGCATTCAGTGTGGTGTGGCCGTAGGCTCTGGGCCTTGTGAGTTTTGTACTTTTAAGCATCTAGTCGGCTAGACCTTGCAGTTTTGAAAGGCAATTGAGAAATGGCTCACTTCCTGAACTTGGAGTACAAAAAAGCCTACAGCACCTGGTATTCCCAGGCGGTCTCCCATCCAGGTACTAACTAGGCCCGACACTGCTTAGCTTCTGAGATCAGACGAGATCAGGCGCATTCAGTGTGGTGTGGCCGTAGGCTCTGGGCCCAGTGAGTTTTGTACTTTTAAGCATCTAGTCGGCTAGACCTTGCAGTTTTAAAAGGCAATTGAGAAAGGGCTCACTTCCTGAACTTGGAGCACAAAAAAGCCTACAGCACCTGGTATTCCCAGGCGGTCTCCCATCCAGGTACTAACTAGGCCTGACACTGCTTAACTTCCGAGATCAGACGAGATCGGGTGCATTCAGTGTGGTGTGGCCGTAGGCTCTAGGAATGCTAAGAATATTACTCTTATGCATTTGCATTTAGTAAGCTAAGCCATGCAGCCACTTGCAACATGATACCACGCTCATCGCTCGATCAGGCGAGATATATAAGACTGGTGGGCCCATTCAGGACTCCTATGTCTGGTAGGATAACTTTAATTCATCCATCCTGTGTCTGTTGCAGGGAGGTGGAGAGAACAATCAACACAATAATGGGTTTCTTTCATGCCTCTTGAAGGACTCAATATTCTCTGTACTGCATTACATGTGAAAGTCGATTTATTACCCATGAACACACTACCTGTATGCTAATTCTATGTAAAAAGGTAGCTCCAGCCCTCATGATGTTGTCCAACATTTCCGCTATAAAACGGGATACAATTATTTTGGAAACATACCAAATTTGAAAAATAATTGAGAAGTTGCGCAATTACTAATCATGGAGCACAAAAAAGCCTACAGCACCTGGTATTCCCAGGCAGTCTCCCATCCAGGTACTAACTAGGCCCGACCCTGCTTAGCTTCCTGGGCGCATTCAGTGTGGTGTGGCCGTAGGCTCTGGGCCTAGTGAGTTTTGTACTTTTAAGCATCTAGTCGGCTAGACCTTGCAGTTTTGAAAGGCAATTGTGAAATGGCTCACTTCCTGAACTTGGAGCACAAAAAAGCCTACAGCACCTGGTATTCCCAGGCGGTCTCCCATCCAGGTACTAACGAGGCCCGACACTGCTTAGCTTCTGAGATCAGACGAGATCGGGCGCATTCAGTGTGGTGTGGCCGTAGGCTGTGGGCCTTGTGAGTTTTGTACTTTTAAGCATCTAGTCGGCTAGACCTTGCAGTTTTGAAAGGTAATTGAGAAATGGCTCACTTCCTGAACTTGGAGTACAAAAAAGCCTACAGCACCTGGTATTCCCAGGCGGTCTCCCATCCAGGTACTAACTAGGCCCGACACTGCTTAGCTTCTGAGATCAAACGAGATCAGGCGCATTCAGTGTGGTGTTGCCGTAGGCTCTGGGCCTAGTGAGTTTTGTACTTTTAAGCATCTAGTCGGCTAGACCTTGCAGTTTTGAAAGGCAATTGAGAAAGGGCTCACTTCCTGAACTTGGAGCACAAAAAAGCCTACAGCACCTGGTATTCCCAGGCGGTCTCCCATCCAGGTACTAACTAGGCCTAACACTGCTTAACTTCCGAGATCAGACGAGATCGGGTGCATTCAGTGTGGTGTGGCCGTAGGCTCTAGGAATGCTAAGAATATTACTCTTATGCATTTGCATTTAGTAAGCTAAGCCATGCAGCCACTTGCAACATGATACCACGCTCATCGCTCGATCAGGCTCGATCAGGCGAGATATATAAGACTGGTGGGCCCATTCAGGACTCCTATGTCTGGTAGGATAACTTTAATTCATCCATCCTGTGTCTGTTGCAGGGAGGTGGAGAGAACAATCAACACAATAATGGTTTTCTTTCATGCCTCTTGAAGGACTCAATATTCTCTGTACTGCATTACATGTGAAAGTCAATTTATTACCCATGAACACACTACCTGTATGCTAATTCTATGTAAAAAGGTAGCTCCAGCCCTCATGATGTTGTCCAACATTTCCGCTATAAAACGGGATACAATTATTTTGGAAACATACCAAATTTGAAAAATATTTGAGAAGTTGCGCAATTACTAATCATGGAGCACAAAAAAGCCTACAGCACCTGGTATTCCCAGGCAGTCTCCCATCCAGGTACTAACTAGGCCCAACCCTGCTTAGCTTCCGAGATCGGGCGCATTCAGTGTGGTGTGGCCGTAGGCTCTGGGCCTAGTGAGTTTTGTACTTTTAAGCATCTAGTCGGCTAGACCTTGCAGTTTTGAAAGGCAATTGTGAAATGGCTCACTTCCTGAACTTGGAGCACAAAAAAGCCTACAGCACCTGGTATTCCCAGGCGGTCTCCCATCCAGGTACTAACAAGGCCCGACACTGCTTAGCTTCCGAGATCAGACGAGATCGGGTGCATTCAGTGTGGTGTGGCCGTAGGCTCTGGGCCTTGTGAGTTTTGTACTTTTAAGCATCTAGTCGGCTAGACCTTGCAGTTTTGAAAGGCAATTGAGAAATGGCTCACTTCCTGAACTTGGAGTACAAAAAAAGCCTACAGCACCTGGTATTCCCAGGCGGTCTCCCATCCAGGTACTAACTAGGCCCGACACTGCTTAGCTTCTGAGATCAGACGAGATCAGGCGCATTCAGTGTGGTGTGGCCGTAGGCTCTGGGCCTAGTGAGTTTTGTACTTTTAAGCATCTAGTCGGCTAGACCTTGCAGTTTTAAAAGGCAATTTAGAAAGGGCTCACTTCCTGAACTTGGAGCCCAAAAAAAGCCTACAGCACCTGGTATTCCCAGGCGGTCTCCCATCCAGGTACTAACTAGGCCTGACACTGCTTAACTTCCAAGATCAGACGAGATCGGGTGCATTCAGTGTGGTGTGGCCGTAGGCTCTAGGAATGCTAAGAATATTACTCTTATGCATTTGCATTTAGTAAGCTAAGCCATGCAGCCACTTGCAACATGATACCACGCTCATCGCTCGATCAGGCTCGATCAGGCGAGATATATAAGACTGGTGGGCCCATTCAGGACTCCTATGTCTGGTAGGATAACTTTAATTCATCCATCCTGTGTCTGTTGCAGGGAGGTGGAGAGAACAATCAACACAATAATGGTTTTCTTTCATGCCTCTTGAAGGACTCAATATTCTCTGTACTGCATTACATGTGAAAGTCGATTTATTACCCATGAACACACTACCTGTATGCTAATTCTATGTAAAAAGGTAGCTCCAGCCCTCATGATGTTGTCCAACATTTCCGCTATAAAACGGGATACAATTATTTAGGAAACATACCAAATTTGAAAAATAATTGAGAAGTTGCGCAATTACTAATCATGGAGCACAAAAAAGCCTACAGCACCTGGTATTCCCAGGCAGTCTCCCATCCAGGTACTAACTAGGCCCGACCCTGCTTAGCTTCTGAGATCGGGCGCATTCAGTGTGGTGTGGCCATAGGCTCTGGGCCTAGTGAGTTTTGTACTTTTAAGCATCTAGTCGGCTAGACCTTGCAGTTTTGAAAGGCAATTGTGAAATGGCTCACTTCCTGAACTTGGAGCACAAAAAAGCCTACAGCACCTGGTATTCCCAGGCGGTCTCCCATCCAGGTACTAACGAGGCCCGACACTGCTTAGCTTCCGAGATCAGACGAGATCGGGTGCATTCAGTGTGGTGTGGCCGTAGGTTCTGGGCCTTGTGAGTTTTGTACTTTTAAGCATCTAGTCGGCTAGACCTTGCAGTTTTGAAAGGCAATTGAGAAATGGCTCACTTCCTGAACTTGGAGTACAAAAAAGCCTACAGCACCTGGTATTCCCAGGCGGTCTCCCATCCAGGTACTAACTAGGCCCGACACTGCTTAGCTTCTGAGGTCAGACGAGATCAGGCGCATTCAGTGTGGTGTGGCCATTGGCTCTGGGCCTAGTGAGTTTTGTACTTTTAAGCATCTAGTCGGCTAGACCTTGCAGTTTTGAAAGGCAATTGAGAAAGGGCTCACTTCCTGAACTTGGAGCACAAAAAAGCCTACAGCACCTGGTATTCCCAGGCGGTCTCCCATCCAGGTACTAACTAGGCCTAACACTGCTTAACTTCCAAGATCAGACGAGATCGGGTGCATTCAGTGTGGTGTGGCCGTAGGCTCTAGGAATGCTAAGAATATTACTCTTATGCATTTGCATTTAGTAAGCTAAGCCATGCAGCCACTTGCAACATGATACCACGCTCATCGCTCGATCAGGCTCGATCAGGCGAGATATATAAGACTGGTGGGCCCATTCAGGACTCCTATGTCTGGTAGGATAACTTTAATTCATCCATCCTGTGTCTGTTGCAGGGAGGTGGAGAGAACAATCAACACAATAATGGGTTTCTTTCATGCCTCTTGAAGGACTCAATATTCTCTGTACTGCATTACATGTGAAAGTCGATTTATTACCCATGAACACACTACCTGTATGCTAATTCTATGTAAAAAGGTAGCTCCAGCCCTCATGATGTTGTCCAACATTTCCGCTATAAAACGGGATACAATTATTTTGGAAACATACCAAATTTGAAAAATAATTGAGAAGTTGCGCAATTACTAATCATGGAGCACAAAAAAGCCTACAGCACCTGGTATTCCCAGGCAGTCTCCCATCCAGGTACTAACTTGGTCCGACCCTGCTTAGCTTCCGAGATCGGGCGCATTCAGTGTGGTGTGGCCGTAGGCTCTGGGCCTAGTGAGTTTTGTACTTTTAAGCATCTAGTCGGCTAGACCTTGCAGTTTTGAAAGGCAATTGTGAAATGGCTCACTTCCTGAACTTGGAGTACAAAAAAGCCTACAGCACCTGGTATTCCCAGGTGGTCTCCCATCCAGGTACTAACTAGGCCCGACACTGCTTAGCTTCCGAGATCAGACGAGATCGGGCGCATTCAGTGTGGTGTGGCCGTAGGCTCTGGGCCTTGTGAGTTTTGTACTTTTAAGCATCTAGTCGGCTAGACCTTGCAGTTTTGAAAGGCAATTGAGAAATGGCTCACTTCCTGAACTTGGAGTACAAAAAATCCTACAGCACCTGGTATTCCCAGGCGGTCTCCCATCCAGGTACTAACTAGGCCCGACACTGCTTAGCTTCTGAGATCAGACGAGATCAGGCGCATTCAGTGTGGTGTGGCCATAGGCTCTGGGCCTAGTGAGTTTTGTACTTTTAAGCATCTAGTCGGCTAGACCTTGCAGTTTTGAAAGGCAATTGAGAAAGGGCTCACTTCCTGAACTTGGAGCACAAAAAAGCCTACAGCACCTGGTATTCCCAGGCGGTCTCCCATCCAGGTACTAACTAGGCCTAACACTGCTTAACTTCCGAGATCAGACGAGATCGGGTGCATTCAGTGTGGTGTGGCCGTAGGTTCTAGGAATGCTAAGAATATTACTCTTATGCATTTGCATTTAGTAAGCTAAGCCATGCAGCCACTTGCAACATGATACCACGCTCATCGCTCGATCAGGCTCGATCAGGCGAGATATATAAGACTGGTGGGCCCATTCAGGACTCCTATGTCTGGTAGGATAACTTTAATTCATCCATCCTGTGTCTGTTGCAGGGAGGTGGAGAGAACAATCAACACAATAATGGGTTTCTTTCATGCCTCTTGAAGGACTCAATATTCTCTGTACTGCATTACATGTGAAAGTCGATTTATTACCCATGAACACACTACCTGTATGCTAATTCTATGTAAAAAGGTAGCTCCAGCCCTCATGATGTTGTCCAACATTTCCGCTATAAAACGGGATACAATTATTTTGGAAACATACCAAATTTGAAAAATAATTGAGAAGTTGCGCAATTAGTAATCATGGAGCACAAAAAAGCCTACAGCACCTGGTATTCCCAGGCAGTCTCCCATCCAGGTACTAACTAGGCCCGACCCTGCTTAGCTTCCGAGATCTGGCGCATTCAGTGTGGTGTGGCCGTAGGCTCTGGGCCTAGTGAGTTTTGTACTTTTAAGCATCTAGTCGGCTAGACCTTGCAGTTTTGAAAGGCAATTGTGAAATGGCTCACTTCCTGAACTTGGAGCACAAAAAAGCCTACAGCACCTGGTATTCCCAGGCGGTCTCCCATCCAGGTACTAACGAGGCCCGACACTGCTTAGCTTCCGAGATCAGACGAGATCGGGCGCATTCAGTGTGGTGTGGCCGTAGGCTCTGGGCCTTGTGAGTTTTGTACTTTTAAGCATCTAGTCGGCTAGACCTTGCAGTTTTGAAAGGCAATTGAGAAATGGCTCACTTCCTGAACTTGGAGTACAAAAAAGCCTACAGCACCTGGTATTCCCAGGCGGTCTCCCATCCAGGTACTAACTAGGCCCGACACTGCTTAGCTTCTGAGATCAGACGAGATCAGGCGCATTCAGTGTGGTGTGGCCATAGGCTCTGGGCCTAGTGAGTTTTGTACTTTTAAGCATCTAGTCGGCTAGACCTTGCAGTTTTGAAAGGCAATTGAGAAAGGGCTCACTTCCTGAACTTGGAGCACAAAAAAGCCTACAGCACCTGGTATTCCCAGGCGGTCTCCCATCCAGGTACTAACTAGGCCTAACACTGCTTAACTTCCGAGATCAGACGAGATCGGGTGCATTCAGTGTGGTGTGGCCGTAGGCTCTAGGAATGCTAAGAATATTACTCTTATGCATTTGCATTTAGTAAGCTAAGCCATGCAGCCACTTGCAACATGATACCACGCTCATCGCTCGATCAGGCTCGATCAGGCGAGATATATAAGACTGGTGGGCCCATTCAGGACTCCTATGTCTGGTAGGATAACTTTAATTCATCCATCCTGTGTCTGTTGCAGGGAGGTGGAGAGAACAATCAACACAATAATGGGTTTCTTTCATGCCTCTTGAAGGACTCAATATTCTCTGTACTGCATTACATGTGAAAGTCGATTTATTACCCATGAACACACTACCTGTATGCTAATTCTATGTAAAAAGGTAGCTCCAGCCCTCATGATGTTGTCCAACATTTCCGCTATAAAACGGGATACAATTATTTTGGAAACATACCAAATTTGAAAAATAATTGAGAAGTTGCGCAATTACTAATCATGGAGCACAAAAAAGCCTACAGCACCTGGTATTCCCAGGCAGTCTCCCATCCAGGTACTAACTAGGCCTGACCCTGTTTAGCTTCCGAGATCGGGCGCATTCAGTGTGGTGTGGCCGTAGGCTCTGGGCCTAGTGAGTTTTGTACTTTTAAGCATCTAGTCGGCTACACCTTGCAGTTTTGAAAGGCAATTGAGAAATGGCTCACTTCCTGAACTTGGAGTACAAAAAAGCCTACAGCACCTGGTATTCCCAGGCGGTCTCCCATCCAGGTACTAACTAGGCCCGACACTGCTTAGCTTCTGAGATCAGACGAGATCAGGCGCATTCAGTGTGGTGTGGCCGTAGGCTCTGGGCCTAGTGAGTTTTGTACTTTTAAGCATCTAGTCGGCTAGACCTTGCAGTTTTGAAAGGCAATTGTGAAATGGCTCACTTCCTGAACTTGGAGCACAAAAAAGCCTACAGCACCTGGTATTCCCAGGTGGTCTCCCATCCAGGTACTAACTAGGCCCGACACTGCTTAGCTTCCGAGATCAGACGAGATCGGGCGCAATCAGTGTGGTGTGTCCGTAGTCTCTGGCCTTAGTGAGTTTTGTACTTTTAAGCATCTAGTCAGCTAGACCTTGCAGTTTTGAATGGCAATTGAGAAATGGCTCACTTCCTGAACTTGGAGCACAAAAAAGCCTACAGCACCTGGTATTCCGAGGCGGTCTCCCATCCAGGTACTAACGAGGCCCGACACTGCTTAGCTTCCGAGATCAGACAAGATCGGGCGCATTCAGTGTGGTGTGGCCGTAGGCTCTGGGCCCTGTGAGTTTTGTACTTTTAAGCATCTAGTCGGCTAGACCTTGCAGTTTTAAAAGGCAATTGAGAAAGGGCTCACTTCCTGAACTTGGAGCACAAAAAAGCCTACAGCACCTGGTATTCCCAGGTGGTCTCCCATCCAGGTACTAACTAGGCCTGACACTGCTTAACTTCCGAGATCAGACGAGATCGGGTGCATTCAGTGTGGTGTGGCCGTAGGTTCTAGGAATGCTAAGAATATTACTCTTATGCATTTGCATTTAGTAAGCTAAGCCATGCAGCCACTTGCAACATGATACCACGCTCATCGCTCGATCAGGCGAGATATATAAGACTGGTGGGCCCATTCAGGACTCCTATGTCTGGTAGGATAACTTTAATTCATCCATCCTGTGTCTGTTGCAGGGAGGTGGAGAGAACAATCAACACAATAATGGTTTTCTTTCATGCCTCTTGAAGGACTCAATATTCTCTGTACTGCATTACATGTGAAAGTCGATTTATTACCCATGAACACACTACCTGTATGCTAATTCTATGTAAAAAGGTAGCTCCAGCCCTCATGATGTTGTCCAACATTTCCGCTATAAAACGGGATACAATTATTTTGGAAACATACCAAATTTGAAAAATAATTGAGAAGTTGCGCAATTACTAATCATGGAGCACAAAAAAGCCTACAGCACCTGGTATTCCCAGGCAGTCTCCCATCCAGGTACTAACTAGGCCCGACCCTGTTTAGCTTCCGAGATCGGGCGCATTCAGTGTGGTGTGGCCGTAGGCTCTGGGCCTAGTGAGTTTTGTACTTTTAAGCATCTAGTCGGCTAGACCTTGCAGTTTTGAAAGGCAATTGTGAAATGGCTCACTTCCTGAACTTGGAGCACAAAAAAGCCTACAGCACCTGGTATTCCCAGGCGGTCTCCCATCCAGGTACTAACGAGGCCCGACACTGCTTAGCTTCCGAGATCAGACGAGATCGGGCGCATTCAGTGTGGTGTGGCCGTAGGCTCTGGGCCTTGTGAGTTTTGTACTTTTAAGCATCTAGTCGGCTAGACCTTGCAGTTTTGAAAGGCAATTGAGAAATGGCTCACTTCCTGAACTTGGAGTACAAAAAAGCCTACAGCACCTGGTATTCCCAGGCGGTCTCCCATCCAGGTACTAACTAGGCCCGACACTGCTTAGCTTCTGAGATCAGACGAGATCAGGCGCATTCAGTGTGGTGTGGCCGTAGGGTCTGGGCCTAGTGAGTTTTGTAATTTTAAGCATCTAGTCGGCTAGACCTTGCAGTTTTGAAAGGCAATTGTGAAATGGCTCACTTCCTGAACTTGGAGCACAAAAAAGCCTACAGCACCTGGTATTCCCAGGCGGTCTCCCATCCAGGTACTAACGAGGCCCGACACTGCTTAGCTTCCGAGATCAGACGCATTCAGTGTGGTGTGGCCGTAGGCTCTGGGCCTTGTGAGTTTTGTACTTTTAAGCATCTAGTCGGCTAGACCTTGCAGTTTTGAAAGGCAATTGTGAAATGGCTCACTTCCTGAACTTGGAGCACAAAAAAGCCTACAGCACCTGGTATTCCCAGGCGGTCTCCCATCCAGGTACTAACTAGGCCCGACACTGCTTAGCTTCTGAGATCAGACGAGATCAGGCGCATTCAGTGTGGTGTGGCCGTAGGCTCTGGGCCCAGTGAGTTTTGTACTTTTAAGCATCTAGTCGGCTAGACCTTGCAGTTTTAAAAGGCAATTGAGAAAGGGCTCACTTCCTGAACTTGGAGCACAAAAAAGCCTACAGCACCTGGTATTCCCAGGCGGTCTCCCATCCAGGTACTAACTAGGCCTGACACTGCTTAACTTCCGAGATCAGACGAGATCGGGTGCATTCAGTGTGGTGTGGCCGTAGGCTCTAGGAATGCTAAGAATATTACTCTTATGCATTTGCATTTAGTAAGCTAAGCCATGCAGCCACTTCCAACATGATACCACGCTCATCGCTCGATCAGGCTCGATCAGGCGAGATATATAAGACTGGTGGGCCCATTCAGGACTCCTATGTCTGGTAGGATAACTTTAATTCATCCATCCTGTGTCTGTTGCAGGGAGGTGGAGAGAACAATCAACGCAATAATGGGTTTCTTTCATGCCTCTTGAAGGACTCAATATTCTCTGTACTGCATTACATGTGAAAGTCGATTTATTACCCATGAACACACTACCTGTATGCTAATTCTATGTAAAAAGGTAGCTCCAGCCCTCATGATGTTGTCCAACATTTCCGCTATAAAACGGGATACAATTATTTTGGAAACATACCAAATTTGAAAAATAATTGAGAAGTTGCGCAATTACTAATCATGGAGCACAAAAAAGCCTACAGCACCTGGTATTCCCAGGCAGTCTCCCATCCAGGTACTAACTAGGCCCGACCCTGCTTAGCTTCCTGGGTGCATTCAGTGTGGTGTGGCCGTAGGCTCTGGGCCTAGTGAGTTTTGTACTTTTAAGCATCTAGTCGGCTAGACCTTGCAGTTTTGAAAGGCAATTGTGAAATGGCTCACTTCCTGAACTTGGAGCACAAAAAAGCCTACAGCACCTGGTATTCCCAGGCGGTCTCCCATCCAGGTACTAACGAGGCCCGACACTGCTTAGCTTCTGAGATCAGACGAGATCAGGCGCATTCAGTGTGGTGTGGCCATAGGCTCTGGGCCTTGTGAGTTTTGTACTTTTAAGCATCTAGTCGGCTAGACCTTGCAGTTTTAAAAGGCAATTGAGAAAGGGCTCACTTCCTGAACTTGGAGCACAAAAAAGCCTACAGCACCTGGTATTCCCAGGCGGTCTCCCATCCAGGTACTAACTAGGCCTGACACTGCTTAACTTCCAAGATCAGACGAGATCGGGTGCATTCAGTGTGGTGTGGCCGTAGGCTCTAGGAATGCTAAGAATATTACTCTTATGCATTTGCATTTAGTAAGCTAAGCCATGCAGCCACTTGCAACATGATACCACGCTCATCGCTCGATCAGGCTCGATCAGGCGAGATATATAAGACTGGTGGGCCCATTCAGGACTCCTATGTCTGGTAGGATAACTTTAATTCATCCATCCTGTGTCTGTTGCAGGGAGGTGGAGAGAACAATCAACACAATAATGGTTTTCTTTCATGCCTCTTGAAGGACTCAATATTCTCTGTACTGCATTACATGTGAAAGTCGATTTATTACCCATGAACACACTACCTGTATGCTAATTCTATGTAAAAAGGTAGCTCCAGCCCTCATGATGTTGTCCAACATTTCCGCTATAAAACGGGATACAATTATTTTGGAAACATACCAAATTTGAAAAATAATTGAGAAGTTGCGCAATTACTAATCATGGAGCACAAAAAAGCCTACAGCACCTGGTATTCCCAGGCAGTCTCCCATCCAGGTACTAACTAGGCCCGACCCTGCTTAGCTTCCGAGATCGGGCGCATTCAGTGTGGTGTGGCCGTAGGCTCTGGGCCTAGTGAGTTTTGTACTTTTAAGCATCTAGTCGGCTAGACCTTGCAGTTTTGAAAGGCAATTGTGAAATGGCTCACTTCCTGAACTTGGAGTACAAAAAAGCCTACAGCACCTGGTATTCCCAGGTGGTCTCCCATCCAGGTACTAACTAGGCCCGACACTGCTTAGCTTCCGAGATCAGACGAGATCGGGCGCAATCAGTGTGGTGTGGCCGTAGGCTCTGGGCCTAGTGAGTTTTGTACTTTTAAGCATCTAGTCAGCTAGACCTTGCAGTTTTGAAAGGCAATTGAGAAATGGCTCACTTCCTGAACTTGGAGCACAAAAAAGCCTACAGCACCTGGTATTCCCAGGCGGTCTCCCATCCAGGTACTAACGAGGCCCGACACTGCTTAGCTTCCGAGATCAGACGAGATGGGGCGCATTCAGTGTGGTGTGGCCGTAGGCTCTGGGCCTTGTGAGTTTTGTACTTTTAAGCATCTAGTCGGCTAGACCTTGCAGTTTTAAAAGGCAATTGAGAAAGGGCTCACTTCCTGAACTTGGAGCACAAAAAAGCCTACAGCACCTGGAATTCCCAGGCGGTCTCCCATCCAAGTACTAACTAGGCCTGACACTGCTTAACTTCCGAGATCAGACGAGATCGGGTGCATTCAGTGTGGTGTGGCCGTAGGCTCTAGGAACGCTAAGAATATTACTCTTATGCATTTGCATTTAGTAAGCTAAGCCATGCAACCACTTGCAACATGATACCACGCTCATCGCTCGATCAGGCTCGATCAGGCGAGATATATAAGACTGGTGGGCCCATTCAGGACTCCTATGTCTGGTAGGATAACTTTAATTCATCCATCCTGTGTCTGTTGCAGGGAGGTGGAGAGAACAATCAACACAATAATGGTTTTCTTTCATGCCTCTTGAAGGACTCAATATTCTCTGTACTGCATTACATGTGAAAGTCGATTTATTACCCATGAACACACTACCTGTATGCTAATTCTATGTAAAAAGGTAGCTCCAGCCCTCATGATGTTGTCCAACATTTCCGCTATAAAACGGGATACAATTATTTTGGAAACATACCAAATTTGAAAAATAATTGAGAAGTTGCGCAATTACTAATCATGGAGCACAAAAAAGCCTACAGCACCTGGTATTCCCAGGCAGTCTCCCATCCAGGTACTAACTAGGCCCGACCCTGCTTAGCTTCCGAGATCGGGCGCATTCAGTGTGGTGTGGCTGTAGGCTCTAGGCCTAGTGAGTTTTGTACTTTTAAGCATCTAGTCGGCTAGACCTTGCAGTTTTGAAAGGCAATTGTGAAATGGCTCACTTCCTGAACTTGGAGCACAAAAAAGCCTACAGCACCTGGTATTCCCAGGTGGTCTCCCATCCAGGTACTAACTAGGCCCGACACTGCTTAGCTTCCGAGATCAGACGAGATCGGGCGCAATCAGTGTGGTGTGGCCGTAGGCTCTGGGCCTAGTGAGTTTTGTACTTTTAAGCATCTAGTCGGCTAGACCTTGCAGTTTTGACAGGCAATTGTGAAATGGCTCACTTCCTGAACTTGGAGTACAAAAAAGCCTACAGCACCTGGTATTCCCAGGTGGTCTCCCATCCAGGTACTAACTAGGCCCGACACTGCTTAGCTTCTGAGATCAGACGAGATCGGGCGCAATCAGTGTGGTGTGGCCGTAGGCTCTGGGCCTAGTGAGTTTTGTACTTTTAAGCATCTAGTCAGCTAGACCTTGCAGTTTTGAAAGGCAATTGAGAAATGGCTCACTTCCTGAACTTGGAGCACAAAAAAGCCTACAGCACCTGGTATTCCCAGGCGGTCTCCCATCCAGGTACTAACAAGGCCCGACACTGCTTAGCTTCCGAGATCAGACGAGATCGGGCGCATTCAGTGTGGTGTGGCCGTAGGCTCTGGGCCTAGTGAGTTTTGTACTTTTAAGCATCTAGTCGGCTAGACCTTGCAGTTTTGAAAGGCAATTGTGAAATGGCTCACTTCCTGAACTTGGAGCACAAAAAAGCCTACAGCACCTGGTATTCCCAGGTGGTCTCCCATCCAGGTACTAACTAGGCCCGACACTGCTTAGCTTCCGAGATCAGACGAGATCGGGCGCAATCAGTGTGGTGTGTCCGTAGTCTCTGGGCCTAGTGAGTTTTGTACTTTTAAGCATCTAGTCAGCTAGACCTTGCAGTTTTGAATGGCAATTGAGAAATGGCTCACTTCCTGAACTTGGAGCACAAAAAAGCCTACAGCACCTGGTATTCCCAGGCGGTCTCCCATCCAGGTACTAACGAGGCCCGACACTGCTTAGCTTCCGAGATCAGACGAGATCGGGCGCATTCAGTGTGGTGTGGCCGTAGGCTCTGGGCCTTGTGAGTTTTGTACTTTTAAGCATCTAGTCGGCTAGACCTTGCAGTTTTAAAAGGCAATTGAGAAAGGGCTCACTTCCTGAACTTGGAGCACAAAAAAGCCTACAGCACCTGGTATTCCCAGGCAGTCTCCCATCCAGGTACTAACTAGGCCTGACACTGCTTAACTTCCGAGATCAGACGAGATCAGGTGCATTCAGTGTGGTGTGGCCGTAGGCTCTAGGAATGCTAAGAATATTACTCTTATGCATTTGCATTTAGTAAGCTAAGCCATGCAGCCACTTGCAACATGATACCACGCTCATCGCTCGATCAGGCTCGATTAGGCGAGATATATAAGACTGGTGGGCCCATTCAGGACTCCTATGTCTGGTAGGATAACTTTAATTCATCCATCCTGTGTCTGTTGCAGGGAGGTGGAGAGAACAATCAACACAATAATGGGTTTCTTTCATGCCTCTTGAAGGACTCAATATTCTCTGTACTGCATTACATGTGAAAGTCGATTTATTACCCATGAACACACTACCTGTATGCTAATTCTATGTAAAAAGGTAGCTCCAGCCCTCATGATGTTGTCCAACATTTCCGCTATAAAACGGGATACAATTATTTTGGAAACATACCAAATTTGAAAAATAATTGAGAAGTTGCGCAATTACTAATCATGGAGCACAAAAAAGCCTACAGCACCTGGTATTCCCAGGCAGTCTCCCATCCAGGTACTAACTAGGCCTGACCCTGTTTAGCTTCCGAGATCGGGCGCATTCAGTGTGGTGTGGCCGTAGGCTCTGGGCCTAGTGAGTTTTGTACTTTTAAGCATCTAGTCGGCTACACCTTGCAGTTTTGAAAGGCAATTGAGAAATGGCTCACTTCCTGAACTTGGAGTACAAAAAAGCCTACAGCACCTGGTATTCCCAGGCGGTCTCCCATCCAGGTACTAACTAGGCCCGACACTGCTTAGCTTCTGAGATCAGACGAGATCAGGCGCATTCAGTGTGGTGTGGCCGTAGGCTCTGGGCCTAGTGAGTTTTGTACTTTTAAGCATCTAGTCGGCTAGACCTTGCAGTTTTGAAAGGCAATTGTGAAATGGCTCACTTCCTGAACTTGGAGCACAAAAAAGCCTACAGCACCTGGTATTCCCAGGTGGTCTCCCATCCAGGTACTAACTAGGCCCGACACTGCTTAGCTTCCGAGATCAGACGAGATCGGGCGCAATCAGTGTGGTGTGTCCGTAGTCTCTGGCCTTAGTGAGTTTTGTACTTTTAAGCATCTAGTCAGCTAGACCTTGCAGTTTTGAATGGCAATTGAGAAATGGCTCACTTCCTGAACTTGGAGCACAAAAAAGCCTACAGCACCTGGTATTCCGAGGCGGTCTCCCATCCAGGTACTAACGAGGCCCGACACTGCTTAGCTTCCGAGATCAGACAAGATCGGGCGCATTCAGTGTGGTGTGGCCGTAGGCTCTGGGCCCTGTGAGTTTTGTACTTTTAAGCATCTAGTCGGCTAGACCTTGCAGTTTTAAAAGGCAATTGAGAAAGGGCTCACTTCCTGAACTTGGAGCACAAAAAAGCCTACAGCACCTGGTATTCCCAGGTGGTCTCCCATCCAGGTACTAACTAGGCCTGACACTGCTTAACTTCCGAGATCAGACGAGATCGGGTGCATTCAGTGTGGTGTGGCCGTAGGTTCTAGGAATGCTAAGAATATTACTCTTATGCATTTGCATTTAGTAAGCTAAGCCATGCAGCCACTTGCAACATGATACCACGCTCATCGCTCGATCAGGCGAGATATATAAGACTGGTGGGCCCATTCAGGACTCCTATGTCTGGTAGGATAACTTTAATTCATCCATCCTGTGTCTGTTGCAGGGAGGTGGAGAGAACAATCAACACAATAATGGTTTTCTTTCATGCCTCTTGAAGGACTCAATATTCTCTGTACTGCATTACATGTGAAAGTCGATTTATTACCCATGAACACACTACCTGTATGCTAATTCTATGTAAAAAGGTAGCTCCAGCCCTCATGATGTTGTCCAACATTTCCGCTATAAAACGGGATACAATTATTTTGGAAACATACCAAATTTGAAAAATAATTGAGAAGTTGCGCAATTACTAATCATGGAGCACAAAAAAGCCTACAGCACCTGGTATTCCCAGGCAGTCTCCCATCCAGGTACTAACTAGGCCCGACCCTGTTTAGCTTCCGAGATCGGGCGCATTCAGTGTGGTGTGGCCGTAGGCTCTGGGCCTAGTGAGTTTTGTACTTTTAAGCATCTAGTCGGCTAGACCTTGCAGTTTTGAAAGGCAATTGTGAAATGGCTCACTTCCTGAACTTGGAGCACAAAAAAGCCTACAGCACCTGGTATTCCCAGGCGGTCTCCCATCCAGGTACTAACGAGGCCCGACACTGCTTAGCTTCCGAGATCAGACGAGATCGGGCGCATTCAGTGTGGTGTGGCCGTAGGCTCTGGGCCTTGTGAGTTTTGTACTTTTAAGCATCTAGTCGGCTAGACCTTGCAGTTTTGAAAGGCAATTGAGAAATGGCTCACTTCCTGAACTTGGAGTACAAAAAAGCCTACAGCACCTGGTATTCCCAGGCGGTCTCCCATCCAGGTACTAACTAGGCCCGACACTGCTTAGCTTCTGAGATCAGACGAGATCAGGCGCATTCAGTGTGGTGTGGCCGTAGGGTCTGGGCCTAGTGAGTTTTGTAATTTTAAGCATCTAGTCGGCTAGACCTTGCAGTTTTGAAAGGCAATTGTGAAATGGCTCACTTCCTGAACTTGGAGCACAAAAAAGCCTACAGCACCTGGTATTCCCAGGCGGTCTCCCATCCAGGTACTAACGAGGCCCGACACTGCTTAGCTTCCGAGATCAGACGCATTCAGTGTGGTGTGGCCGTAGGCTCTGGGCCTTGTGAGTTTTGTACTTTTAAGCATCTAGTCGGCTAGACCTTGCAGTTTTGAAAGGCAATTGTGAAATGGCTCACTTCCTGAACTTGGAGCACAAAAAAGCCTACAGCACCTGGTATTCCCAGGCGGTCTCCCATCCAGGTACTAACTAGGCCCGACACTGCTTAGCTTCTGAGATCAGACGAGATCAGGCGCATTCAGTGTGGTGTGGCCGTAGGCTCTGGGCCCAGTGAGTTTTGTACTTTTAAGCATCTAGTCGGCTAGACCTTGCAGTTTTAAAAGGCAATTGAGAAAGGGCTCACTTCCTGAACTTGGAGCACAAAAAAGCCTACAGCACCTGGTATTCCCAGGCGGTCTCCCATCCAGGTACTAACTAGGCCTGACACTGCTTAACTTCCGAGATCAGACGAGATCGGGTGCATTCAGTGTGGTGTGGCCGTAGGCTCTAGGAATGCTAAGAATATTACTCTTATGCATTTGCATTTAGTAAGCTAAGCCATGCAGCCACTTCCAACATGATACCACGCTCATCGCTCGATCAGGCTCGATCAGGCGAGATATATAAGACTGGTGGGCCCATTCAGGACTCCTATGTCTGGTAGGATAACTTTAATTCATCCATCCTGTGTCTGTTGCAGGGAGGTGGAGAGAACAATCAACGCAATAATGGGTTTCTTTCATGCCTCTTGAAGGACTCAATATTCTCTGTACTGCATTACATGTGAAAGTCGATTTATTACCCATGAACACACTACCTGTATGCTAATTCTATGTAAAAAGGTAGCTCCAGCCCTCATGATGTTGTCCAACATTTCCGCTATAAAACGGGATACAATTATTTTGGAAACATACCAAATTTGAAAAATAATTGAGAAGTTGCGCAATTACTAATCATGGAGCACAAAAAAGCCTACAGCACCTGGTATTCCCAGGCAGTCTCCCATCCAGGTACTAACTAGGCCCGACCCTGCTTAGCTTCCTGGGTGCATTCAGTGTGGTGTGGCCGTAGGCTCTGGGCCTAGTGAGTTTTGTACTTTTAAGCATCTAGTCGGCTAGACCTTGCAGTTTTGAAAGGCAATTGTGAAATGGCTCACTTCCTGAACTTGGAGCACAAAAAAGCCTACAGCACCTGGTATTCCCAGGCGGTCTCCCATCCAGGTACTAACGAGGCCCGACACTGCTTAGCTTCTGAGATCAGACGAGATCAGGCGCATTCAGTGTGGTGTGGCCATAGGCTCTGGGCCTTGTGAGTTTTGTACTTTTAAGCATCTAGTCGGCTAGACCTTGCAGTTTTAAAAGGCAATTGAGAAAGGGCTCACTTCCTGAACTTGGAGCACAAAAAAGCCTACAGCACCTGGTATTCCCAGGCGGTCTCCCATCCAGGTACTAACTAGGCCTGACACTGCTTAACTTCCAAGATCAGACGAGATCGGGTGCATTCAGTGTGGTGTGGCCGTAGGCTCTAGGAATGCTAAGAATATTACTCTTATGCATTTGCATTTAGTAAGCTAAGCCATGCAGCCACTTGCAACATGATACCACGCTCATCGCTCGATCAGGCTCGATCAGGCGAGATATATAAGACTGGTGGGCCAATTCAGGACTCCTATGTCTGGTAGGATAACTTTAATTCATCCATCCTGTGTCTGTTGCAGGGAGGTGGAGAGAACAATCAACACAATAATGGTTTTCTTTCATGCCTCTTGAAGGACTCAATATTCTCTGTACTGCATTACATGTGAAAGTCGATTTATTACCCATGAACACACTACCTGTATGCTAATTCTATGTAAAAAGGTAGCTCCAGCCCTCATGATGTTGTCCAACATTTCCGCTATAAAACGGGATACAATTATTTTGGAAACATACCAAATTTGAAAAATAATTGAGAAGTTGCGCAATTACTAATCATGGAGCACAAAAAAGCCTACAGCACCTGGTATTCCCAGGCAGTCTCCCATCCAGGTACTAACTAGGCCCGACCCTGCTTAGCTTCCGAGATCGGGCGCATTCAGTGTGGTGTGGCCGTAGGCTCTGGGCCTAGTGAGTTTTGTACTTTTAAGCATCTAGTCGGCTAGACCTTGCAGTTTTGAAAGGCAATTGTGAAATGGCTCACTTCCTGAACTTGGAGTACAAAAAAGCCTACAGCACCTGGTATTCCCAGGTGGTCTCCCATCCAGGTACTAACTAGGCCCGACACTGCTTAGCTTCCGAGATCAGACGAGATCGGGCGCAATCAGTGTGGTGTGGCCGTAGGCTCTGGGCCTAGTGAGTTTTGTACTTTTAAGCATCTAGTCAGCTAGACCTTGCAGTTTTGAAAGGCAATTGAGAAATGGCTCACTTCCTGAACTTGGAGCACAAAAAAGCCTACAGCACCTGGTATTCCCAGGCGGTCTCCCATCCAGGTACTAACGAGGCCCGACACTGCTTAGCTTCCGAGATCAGACGAGATGGGGCGCATTCAGTGTGGTGTGGCCGTAGGCTCTGGGCCTTGTGAGTTTTGTACTTTTAAGCATCTAGTCAGCTAGACCTTGCAGTTTTGAAAGGCAATTGAGAAATGGCTCACTTCCTGAACTTGGAGCACAAAAAAGCCTACAGCACCTGGTATTCCCAGGCGGTCTCCCATCCAGGTACTAACGAGGCCCGACACTGCTTAGCTTCCGAGATCAGACGAGATCGGGCGCATTCAGTGTGGTGTGGCCGTAGGCTCTGGGCCTTGTGAGTTTTGTACTTTTAAGCATCTAGTCGGCTAGACCTTGCAGTTTTAAAAGGCAATTGAGAAAGGGCTCACTTCCTGAACTTGGAGCACAAAAAAGCCTACAGCACCTGGAATTCCCAGGCGGTCTCCCATCCAAGTACTAACTAGGCCTGACACTGCTTAACTTCCGAGATCAGACGAGATCGGGTGCATTCAGTGTGGTGTGGCCGTAGGCTCTAGGAACGCTAAGAATATTACTCTTATGCATTTGCATTTAGTAAGCTAAGCCATGCAACCACTTGCAACATGATACCACGCTCATCGCTCGATCAGGCTCGATCAGGCGAGATATATAAGACTGGTGGGCCCATTCAGGACTCCTATGTCTGGTAGGATAACTTTAATTCATCCATCCTGTGTCTGTTGCAGGGAGGTGGAGAGAACAATCAACACAATAATGGTTTTCTTTCATGCCTCTTGAAGGACTCAATATTCTCTGTACTGCATTACATGTGAAAGTCGATTTATTACCCATGAACACACTACCTGTATGCTAATTCTATGTAAAAAGGTAGCTCCAGCCCTCATGATGTTGTCCAACATTTCCGCTATAAAACGGGATACAATTATTTTGGAAACATACCAAATTTGAAAAATAATTGAGAAGTTGCGCAATTACTAATCATGGAGCACAAAAAAGCCTACAGCACCTGGTATTCCCAGGCAGTCTCCCATCCAGGTACTAACTAGGCCCGACCCTGCTTAGCTTCCGAGATCGGGCGCATTCAGTGTGGTGTGGCCGTAGGCTCTAGGCCTAGTGAGTTTTGTACTTTTAAGCATCTAGTCGGCTAGACCTTGCAGTTTTGAAAGGCAATTGTGAAATGGCTCACTTCCTGAACTTGGAGCACAAAAAAGCCTACAGCACCTGGTATTCCCAGGTGGTCTCCCATCCAGGTACTAACTAGGCCCGACACTGCTTAGCTTCCGAGATCAGACGAGATCGGGCGCAATCAGTGTGGTGTGGCCGTAGGCTCTGGGCCTAGTGAGTTTTGTACTTTTAAGCATCTAGTCGGCTAGACCTTGCAGTTTTGACAGGCAATTGTGAAATGGCTCACTTCCTGAACTTGGAGTACAAAAAAGCCTACAGCACCTGGTATTCCCAGGTGGTCTCCCATCCAGGTACTAACTAGGCCCGACACTGCTTAGCTTCTGAGATCAGACGAGATCGGGCGCAATCAGTGTGGTGTGGCCGTAGGCTCTGGGCCTAGTGAGTTTTGTACTTTTAAGCATCTAGTCAGCTAGACCTTGCAGTTTTGAAAGGCAATTGAGAAATGGCTCACTTCCTGAACTTGGAGCACAAAAAAGCCTACAGCACCTGGTATTCCCAGGCGGTCTCCGATCCAGGTACTAACAAGGCCCGACACTGCTTAGCTTCCGAGATCAGACGAGATCGGGCGCATTCAGTGTGGTGTGGCCGTAGGCTCTGGGCCTAGTGAGTTTTGTACTTTTAAGCATCTAGTCGGCTAGACCTTGCAGTTTTGAAAGGCAATTGTGAAATGGCTCACTTCCTGAACTTGGAGCACAAAAAAGCCTACAGCACCTGGTATTCCCAGGTGGTCTCCCATCCAGGTACTAACTAGGCCCGACACTGCTTAGCTTCCGAGATCAGACGAGATCGGGCGCAATCAGTGTGGTGTGTCCGTAGTCTCTGGGCCTAGTGAGTTTTGTACTTTTAAGCATCTAGTCAGCTAGACCTTGCAGTTTTGAATGGCAATTGAGAAATGGCTCACTTCCTGAACTTGGAGCACAAAAAAGCCTACAGCACCTGGTATTCCCAGGCGGTCTCCCATCCAGGTACTAACGAGGCCCGACACTGCTTAGCTTCCGAGATCAGACGAGATCGGGCGCATTCAGTGTGGTGTGGCCGTAGGCTCTGGGCCTTGTGAGTTTTGTACTTTTAAGCATCTAGTCGGCTAGACCTTGCAGTTTTAAAAGGCAATTGAGAAAGGGCTCACTTCCTGAACTTGGAGCACAAAAAAGCCTACAGCACCTGGTATTCCCAGGCAGTCTCCCATCCAGGTACTAACTAGGCCTGACACTGCTTAACTTCCGAGATCAGACGAGATCAGGTGCATTCAGTGTGGTGTGGCCGTAGGCTCTAGGAATGCTAAGAATATTACTCTTATGCATTTGCATTTAGTAAGCTAAGCCATGCAGCCACTTGCAACATGATACCACGCTCATCGCTCGATCAGGCTCGATCAGGCGAGATATATAAGACTGGTGGGCCCATTCAGGACTCCTATGTCTGGTAGGATAACTTTAATTCATCCATCCTGTGTCTGTTGCAGGGAGGTGGAGAGAACAATCAACACAATAATGGTTTTCTTTCATGCCTCTTGAAGGACTCAATATTCTCTGTACTGCATTACATGTGAAAGTCGATTTATTACCCATGAACACACTACCTGTATGCTAATTCTATGTAAAAAGGTAGCTCCAGCCCTCATGATTTTGTCCAACATTTCCGCTATAAAACGGGATACAATTATTTTGGAAACATACCAAATTTGAAAAATAATTGAGAAGTTGCGCAATTACTAATCATGGAGCACAAAAAAGCCTACAGCACCTGGTATTCCCAGGCAGTCTCCCATCCAGGTACTAACTAGGCCTGACCCTGTTTAGCTTCCGAGATCGGGCGCATTCAGTGTGGTGTGGCCGTAGGCTCTGGGCCTAGTGAGTTTTGTACTTTTAAGCATCTAGTCGGCTAGACCTTGCAGTTTTGAAAGGCAATTGAGAAATGGCTCACTTCCTGAACTTGGAGTACAAAAAAGCCTACAGCACCTGGTATTCCCAGGCGGTCTCCCATCCAGGTACTAACTAGGCCCGACACTGCTTAGCTTCTGAGATCAGACGAGATCAGGCGCATTCAGTGTGGTGTGGCCGTAGGCTCTGGGCCTAGTGAGTTTTGTACTTTTAAGCATCTAGTCGGCTAGACCTTGCAGTTTTGAAAGGCAATTGTGAAATGGCTCACTTCCTGAACTTGGAGCACAAAAAAGCCTACAGCACCTGGTATTCCCAGGTGGTCTCCCATCCAGGTACTAACTAGGCCCGACACTGCTTAGCTTCCAAGATCAGACGAGATCGGGCGCAATCAGTGTGGTGTGTCCGTAGTCTCTGGGCCTAGTGAGTTTTGTACTTTTAAGCATCTAGTCAGCTAGACCTTGCAGTTTTGAATGGCAATTGAGAAATGGCTCACTTCCTGAACTTGGAGCACAAAAAAGCCTACAGCACCTGGTATTCCGAGGCGGTCTCCCATCCAGGTACTAACGAGGCCCGACACTGCTTAGCTTCCGAGATCAGACGAGATCGGGCGCATTCAGTGTGGTGTGGCCGTAGGCTCTGGGCCCTGTGAGTTTTGTACTTTTAAGCATCTAGTCGGCTAGACCTTGCAGTTTTAAAAGGCAATTGAGAAAGGGCTCACTTCCTGAACTTGGAGCACAAAAAAGCCTACAGCACCTGGTATTCCCAGGTGGTCTCCCATCCAGGTACTAACTAGGCCTGACACTGCTTAACTTCCAAGATCAGACGAGATCGGGTGCATTCAGTGTGGTGTGGCCGTAGGCTCTAGGAATGCTAAGAATATTACTCTTATGCATTTGCATTTAGTAAGCTAAGCCATGCAGCCACTTGCAACATGATACCACGCTCATCGCTCGATCAGGCGAGATATATAAGACTGGTGGGCCCATTCAGGACTCCTATGTCTGGTAGGATAACTTTAATTCATCCATCCTGTGTCTGTTGCAGGGAGGTGGAGAGAACAATCAACACAATAATGGTTTTCTTTCATGCCTCTTGAAGGACTCAATATTCTCTGTACTGCATTACATGTGAAAGTCGATTTATTACCCATGAACACACTACCTGTATGCTAATTCTATGTAAAAAGGTAGCTCCAGCCCTCATGATGTTGTCCAACATTTCCGCTATAAAACGGGATACAATTATTTTGGAAACATACCAAATTTGAAAAATAATTGAGAAGTTGCGCAATTACTAATCATGGAGCACAAAAAAGCCTACAGCACCTGGTATTCCCAGGCAGTCTCCCATCCAGGTACTAACTAGGCCCGACCCTGTTTAGCTTCCGAGATCGGGTGCATTCAGTGTGGTGTGGCCGTAGGCTCTGGGCCTAGTGAGTTTTGTACTTTTAAGCATCTAGTCGGCTAGACCTTGCAGTTTTGAAAGGCAATTGTGAAATGGCTCACTTCCTGAACTTGGAGCACAAAAAAGCCTACAGCACCTGGTATTCCCAGGCGGTCTCCCATCCAGGTACTAACGAGGCCCGACACTGCTTAGCTTCCGAGATCAGACGCATTCAGTGTGGTGTGGCCGTAGGCTCTGGGCCTTGTGAGTTTTGTACTTTTAAGCATCTAGTCGGCTAGACCTTGCAGTTTTGAAAGGCAATTGTGAAATGGCTCACTTCCTGAACTTGGAGCACAAAAAAGCCTACAGCACCTGGTATTCCCAGGTGGTCTCCCATCCAGGTACTAACTAGGCCCGACACTGCTTAGCTTCCGAGATCAGACGAGATCGGGCGCAATCAGTGTGGTGTGGCCGTAGGCTCTGGGCCTAGTGAGTTTTGTACTTTTAAGCATCTAGTCAGCTAGACCTTGCAGTTTTGAAAGGCAATTGAGAAATGGCTCACTTCCTGAACTTGGAGCACAAAAAAGCCTACAGCACCTGTTATTCCCAGGCGGTCTCCCATCCAGGTACTAACGAGGCCCGACACTGCTTAGCTTCCGAGATCAGACGCATTCAGTGTGGTGTGGCCGTAGGCTCTGGGCCTTGTGAGTTTTGTACTTTTAAGCATCTAGTCGGCTAGACCTTGCAGTTTTGAAAGGCAATTGAGAAATGGCTCACTTCCTGAACTTGGAGTACAAAAAAGCCTACAGCACCTGGTATTCCCAGGCGGTCTCCCATCCAGGTACTAACTAGGCCCGACACTGCTTAGCTTCTGAGATCAGACGAGATCAGGCGCATTCAGTGTGGTGTGGCCGTAGGCTCTGGGCCCAGTGAGTTTTGTACTTTTAAGCATCTAGTCGGCTAGACCTTGCAGTTTTAAAAGGCAATTGAGAAAGGGCTCACTTCCTGAACTTGGAGCACAAAAAAGCCTACAGCACCTGGTATTCCCAGGCGGTCTCCCATCCAGGTACTAACTAGGCCTGACACTGCTTAACTTCCGAGATCAGACAAGATCGGGTGCATTCAGTGTGGTGTGGCCGTAGGCTCTAGGAATGCTAAGAATATTACTCTTATGCATTTGCATTTAGTAAGCTAAGCCATGCAGCCACTTGCAACATGATACCACGCTCATCGCTCGATCAGGCGAGATATATAAGACTGGTGGGCCCATTCAGGACTCCTATGTCTGGTAGGATAACTTTAATTCATCCATCCTGTGTCTGTTGCAGGGAGGTGGAGAGAACAATCAACACAATAATGGGTTTCTTTCATGCCTCTTGAAGGACTCAATATTCTCTGTACTGCATTACATGTGAAAGTCGATTTATTACCCATGAACACACTACCTGTATGCTAATTCTATGTAAAAAGGTAGCTCCAGCCCTCATGATGTTGTCCAACATTTCCGCTATAAAACGGGATACAATTATTTTGGAAACATACCAAATTTGAAAAATAATTGAGAAGTTGCGCAATTACTAATCATGGAGCACAAAAAAGCCTACAGCACCTGGTATTCCCAGGCAGTCTCCCATCCAGGTACTAACTAGGCCCGACCCTGCTTAGCTTCCTGGGCGCATTCAGTGTGGTGTGGCCGTAGGCTCTGGGCCTAGTGAGTTTTGTACTTTTAAGCATCTAGTCGGCTAGACCTTGCAGTTTTGAAAGGCAATTGTGAAATGGCTCACTTCCTGAACTTGGAGCACAAAAAAGCCTACAGCACCTGGTATTCCCAGGCGGTCTCCCATCCAGGTACTAACGAGGCCCGACACTGCTTAGCTTCCGAGATCAGACGAGATCGGGCGCATTCAGTGTGGTGTGGCCGTAGGCTGTGGGCCTTGTGAGTTTTGTACTTTTAAGCATCTAGTCGGCTAGACCTTGCAGTTTTGAAAGGCAATTGAGAAATGGCTCACTTCCTGAACTTGGAGTACAAAAATGCCTACAGCACCTGGTATTCCCAGGCGGTCTCCCATCCAGGTACTAACTAGGCCCGACACTGCTTAGCTTCTGAAATCAAACGAGATCAGGCGCATTCAGTGTGGTGTTGCCGTAGGCTCTGGGCCTAGTGAGTTTTGTACTTTTAAGCATCTAGTCGGCTAGACCTTGCAGTTTTGAAAGGCAATTGAGAAAGGGCTCACTTCCTGAACTTGGAGCACAAAAAAGCCTACAGCACCTGGTATTCCCAGGCGGTCTCCCATCCAGGTACTAACTAGGCCTAACACTGCTTAACTTCCGAGATCAGACGAGATCGGGTGCATTCAGTGTGGTGTGGCCGTAGGCTCTAGGAATGCTAAGAATATTACTCTTATGCATTTGCATTTAGTAAGCTAAGCCATGCAGCCACTTGCAACATGATACCACGCTCATCGCTCGATCAGGCTCGATCAGGCGAGATATATAAGACTGGTGGGCCCATTCAGGACTCCTATGTCTGGTAGGATAACTTTAATTCATCCATCCTGTGTCTGTTGCAGGGAGGTGGAGAGAACAATCAACACAATAATGGTTTTCTTTCATGCCTCTTGAAGGACTCAATATTCTCTGTACTGCATTACATGTGAAAGTCAATTTATTACCCATGAACACACTACCTGTATGCTAATTCTATGTAAAAAGGTAGCTCCAGCCCTCATGATGTTGTCCAACATTTCCGCTATAAAACGGGATACAATTATTTTGGAAACATACCAAATTTGAAAAATAATTGAGAAGTTGCGCAATTACTAATCATGGAGCACAAAAAAGCCTACAGCACCTGGTATTCCCAGGCAGTCTCCCATCCAGGTACTAACTAGGCCCAACCCTGCTTAGCTTCCGAGATCGGGCGCATTCAGTGTGGTGTGGCCGTAGGCTCTGGGCCTAGTGAGTTTTGTACTTTTAAGCATCTAGTCGGCTAGACCTTGCAGTTTTGAAAGGCAATTGTGAAATGGCTCACTTCCTGAACTTGGAGCACAAAAAAGCCTACAGCACCTGGTATTCCCAGGCGGTCTCCCATCCAGGTACTAACGAGGCCCGACACTGCTTAGCTTCCGAGATCAGACGAGATCGGGTGCATTCAGTGTGGTGTGGCCGTAGGCTCTGGGCCTTGTGAGTTTTGTACTTTTAAGCATCTAGTCGGCTAGACCTTGCAGTTTTGAAAGGCAATTGAGAAATGGCTCACTTCCTGAACTTGGAGTACAAAAAAAGCCTACAGCACCTGGTATTCCCAGGCGGTCTCCCATCCAGGTACTAACTAGGCCCGACACTGCTTAGCTTCTGAGATCAGACGAGATCAGGCGCATTCAGTGTGGTGTGGCCGTAGGCTCTGGGCCTAGTGAGTTTTGTACTTTTAAGCATCTAGTCGGCTAGACCTTGCAGTTTTAAAAGGCAATTGAGAAAGGGCTCACTTCCTGAACTTGGAGCCCAAAAAAAGCCTACAGCACCTGGTATTCCCAGGCGGTCTCCCATCCAGGTACTAACTAGGCCTGACACTGCTTAACTTCCAAGATCAGACGAGATCGGGTGCATTCAGTGTGGTGTGGCCGTAGGCTCTAGGAATGCTAAGAATATTACTCTTATGCATTTGCATTTAGTAAGCTAAGCCATGCAGCCACTTGCAACATGATACCACGCTCATCGCTCGATCAGGCTCGATCAGGCGAGATATATAAGACTGGTGGGCCCATTCAGGACTCCTATGTCTGGTAGGATAACTTTAATTCATCCATCCTGTGTCTGTTGCAGGGAGGTGGAGAGAACAATCAACACAATAATGGGTTTCTTTCATGCCTCTTGAAGGACTCAATATTCTCTGTACTGCATTACATGTGAAAGTCGATTTATTACCCATGAACACACTACCTGTATGCTAATTCTATGTAAAAAGGTAGCTCCAGCCCTCATGATGTTGTCCAACATTTCCGCTATAAAACGGGATACAATTATTTAGGAAACATACCAAATTTGAAAAATAATTGAGAAGTTGCGCAATTACTAATCATGGAGCACAAAAAAGCCTACAGCACCTGGTATTCCCAGGCAGTCTCCCATCCAGGTACTAACTAGGCCCGACCCTGCTTAGCTTCTGAGATCGGGCGCATTCAGTGTGGTGTGGCTGTAGGCTCTGGGCCTAGTGAGTTTTGTACTTTTAAGCATCTAGTCGGCTAGACCTTGCAGTTTTGAAAGGAAATTGTGAAATGGCTCACTTCCTGAACTTGGAGCACAAAAAAGCCTACAGCACCTGGTATTCCCAGGCGGTCTCCCATCCAGGTACTAACGAGGCCCGACACTGCTTAGCTTCCGAGATCAGACGAGATCGGGCGCATTCAGTGTGGTGTGGCCGTAGGTTCTGGGCCTTGTGAGTTTTGTACTTTTAAGCATCTAGTCGGCTAGACCTTGCAGTTTTGAAAGGCAATTGAGAAATGGCTCACTTCCTGAACTTGGAGTACAAAAAAGCCTACAGCACCTGGTATTCCCAGGCGGTCTCCCATCCAGGTACTAACTAGGCCCGACACTGCTTAGCTTCTGAGATCAGACGAGATCAGGCGCATTCAGTGTGGTGTGGCCATAGGCTCTGGGCCTAGTGAGTTTTGTACTTTTAAGCATCTAGTCGGCTAGACCTTGCAGTTTTGAAAGGCAATTGAGAAAGGGCTCACTTCCTGAACTTGGAGCACAAAAAAGCCTACAGCACCTGGTATTCCCAGGCGGTCTCCCATCCAGGTACTAACTAGGCCTAACACTGCTTAACTTCCGAGATCAGACGAGATCGGGTGCATTCAGTGTGGTGTGGCCGTAGGTTCTAGGAATGCTAAGAATATTACTCTTATGCATTTGCATTTAGTAAGCTAAGCCATGCAGCCACTTGCAACATGATACCACGCTCATCGCTCGATCAGGCTCGATCAGGCGAGATATATAAGACTGGTGGGCCCATTCAGGACTCCTATGTCTGGTAGGATAACTTTAATTCATCCATCCTGTGTCTGTTGCAGGGAGGTGGAGAGAACAATCAACACAATAATGGGTTTCTTTCATGCCTCTTGAAGGACTCAATATTCTCTGTACTGCATTACATGTGAAAGTCGATTTATTACCCATGAACACACTACCTGTATGCTAATTCTATGTAAAAAGGTAGCTCCAGCCCTCATGATGTTGTCCAACATTTCCGCTATAAAACGGGATACAATTATTTTGGAAACATACCAAATTTGAAAAATAATTGAGAAGTTGCGCAATTAGTAATCATGGAGCACAAAAAAGCCTACAGCACCTGGTATTCCCAGGCAGTCTCCCATCCAGGTACTAACTAGGCCCGACCCTGCTTAGCTTCCGAGATCTGGCGCATTCAGTGTGGTGTAGCCGTAGGCTCTGGGCCTAGTGAGTTTTGTACTTTTAAGCATCTAGTCGGCTAGACCTTGCAGTTTTGAAAGGCAATTGTGAAATGGCTCACTTCCTGAACTTGGAGCACAAAAAAGCCTACAGCACCTGGTATTCCCAGGCGGTCTCCCATTCAGGTACTAACGAGGCCCGACACTGCTTAGCTTCCGAGATCAGACGAGATCGGGCGCATTCAGTGTGGTGTGGCCGTAGGCTCTGGGCCTTGTGAGTTTTGTACTTTTAAGCATCTAGTCGGCTAGACCTTGCAGTTTTGAAAGGCAATTGAGAAATGGCTCACTTCCTGAACTTGGAGTACAAAAAAGCCTACAGCACCTGGTATTCCCAGGCGGTCTCCCATCCAGGTACTAACTAGCCCCGACACTGCTTAGCTTCTGAGATCAGACGAGATCAGGCGCATTCAGTGTGGTGTGGCCATAGGCTCTGGGCCTAGTGAGTTTTGTACTTTTAAGCATCTAGTCGGCTAGACCTTGCAGTTTTGAAAGGCTATTGAGAAAGGGCTCACTTCCTGAACTTGGAGCACAAAAAAGCCTACAGCACCTGGTATTCCCAGGCGGTCTCCCATCCAGGTACTAACTAGGCCTAACACTGCTTAACTTCCGAGATCAGACGAGATCGGGTGCATTCAGTGTGGTGTGGCCGTAGGCTCTAGGAATGCTAAGAATATTACTCTTATGCATTTGCATTTAGTAAGCTAAGCCATGCAGCCACTTGCAACATGATACCACGCTCATCGCTCGATCAGGCTCGATCAGGCGAGATATATAAGACTGGTGGGCCCATTCAGGACTCCTATGTCTGGTAGGATAACTTTAATTCATCCATCCTGTGTCTGTTGCAGGGAGGTGGAGAGAACAATCAACACAATAATGGGTTTCTTTCATGCCTCTTGAAGGACTCAATATTCTCTGTACTGCATTACATGTGAAAGTCGATTTATTACCCATGAACACACTACCTGTATGCTAATTCTATGTAAAAAGGTAGCTCCAGCCCTCATGATGTTGTCCAACATTTCCGCTATAAAACGGGATACAATTATTTTGGAAACATACCAAATTTGAAAAATAATTGAGAAGTTGCGCAATTACTAATCATGGAGCACAAAAAAGCCTACAGCACCTGGTATTCCCAGGCAGTCTCCCATCCAGGTACTAACTAGGCCCGACCCTGCTTAGCTTCCGAGATCGGGCGCATTCAGTGTGGTGTGGCCGTAGGCTCTGGGCCTAGTGAGTTTTGTACTTTTAAGCATCTAGTCGGCTAGACCTTGCAGTTTTGAGAGCCAATTGTGAAATGGCTCACTTCCTGAACTTGGAGCACAAAAAAGCCTACAGCACCTGGTATTCCCAGGCGGTCTCCCATCCAGGTACTAACGAGGCCCAACACTGCTTAGCTTCCGAGATCAGACGAGATCGGGCGCATTCAGTGTGGTGTGGCCGTAGGCTCTGGGCCTTGTGAGTTTTGTACTTTTAAGCATCTAGTCGGCTAGACCTTGCAGTTTTGAAAGGCAATTGAGAAATGGCTCACTTCCTGAACTTGGAGTACAAAAAAGCCTACAGCACCTGGTATTCCCAGGCGGTCTCCCATCCAGGTACTAACTAGGCCCGACACTGCTTAGCTTCTGAGATCAGACGAGATCAGGCGCATTCAGTGTGGTGTGGCCATAGGCTCTGGGCCTAGTGAGTTTTGTACTTTTAAGCATCTAGTCGGCTAGACCTTGCAGTTTTGAAAGGCAATTGAGAAAGGGCTCACTTCCTGAACTTGGAGCACAAAAAAGCCTACAGCACCTGGTATTCCCAGGCGGTCTCCCATCCAGGTACTAACTAGGCCTAACACTGCTTAACTTCCGAGATCAGACGAGATCGGGTGCATTCAGTGTGGTGTGGCCGTAGGCTCTAGGAATGCTAAGAATATTACTCTTATGCATTTGCATTTAGTAAGCTAAGCCATACAGCCACTTACAACATGATACCACGCTCATCGCTCGATCAGGCGAGATATATAAGACTGGTGGGCCCATTCAGGACTCCTATGTCTGGTAGGATAACTTTAATTCATCCATCCTGTGTCTGTTGCAGGGAGGTGGAGAGAACAATCAACACAATAATGGTTTTCTTTCATGCCTCTTGAAGGACTCAATATTCTCTGTACTGCATTACATGTGAAAGTCGATTTATTACCCATGAACACACTACCTGTATGCTAATTCTATGTAAAAAGGTAGCTCCAGCCCTCATGATGTTGTCCAACATTTCCGCTATAAAACGGGATACAATTATTTTGGAAACATACCAAATTTGAAAAATAATTGAGAAGTTGCGCAATTACTAATCATGGAGCACAAAAAAGCCTACAGCACCTGGTATTCCCAGGCAGTCTCCCATCCAGGTACTAACTAGGCCTGACCCTGCTTAGCTTCCGAGATCGGGCGCATTCAGTGTGGTGTGGCCGTAGGCTCTGGGCCTAGTGAGTTTTGTACATTTAAGCATCTAGTAGGCTAGACCTTGCAGTTTTGAAAGGCAATTGTGAAATGGCTCACTTCCTGAACTTGGAGCACAAAAAAGCCTACAGCACCTGGTATTCCCAGGTGGTCTCCCATCCAGGTACTAACTAGGCCCGACACTGCTTAGCTTCTGAGATCAGGCGCATTCAGTGTGGTGTGGCCGTAGGCTCTGGGCCTAGTGAGTTTTGTACTTTTAAGCATCTAGTCGGCTAGACCTTGCAGTTTTAAAAGGCAATTGAGAAAGGGCTCACTTCCTGAACTTGGAGCACAAAAAAGCCTACAGCACCTGGTATTCCCAGGCAGTCTCCCATCCAGGTACTAACTAGGCCTGACACTACTTAACTTCCGAGATCAGACGAGATCGGGTGCATTCAGTGTGGTGTGGCCGTAGGCTCTAGGAATGCTAAGAATATTACTCTTATGCATTTGCATTTAGTAAGCTAAGCCATGCAGCCACTTGCAACATGATACCACGCTCATCGCTCGATCAGGCTCGATCAGGCGAGATATATAAGACTGGTGGGCCCATTCAGGACTCCTATGTCTGGTAGGATAACTTTAATTCATCCATCCTGTGTCTGTTGCAGGGAGGTGGAGAGAACAATCAACACAATAATGGGTTTCTTTCATGCCTCTTGAAGGACTCAATATTCTCTGTACTGCATTACATGTGAAAGTCGATTTATTACCCATGAACACACTACCTGTATGCTAATTCTATGTAAAAAGGTAGCTCCAGCCCTCATGATGTTGTCCAACATTTCCGCTATAAAACGGGATACAATTATTTTGGAAACATACCAAATTTGAAAAATAATTGAGAAGTTGCGCAATTAGTAATCATGGAGCACAAAAAAGCCTACAGCACCTGGTATTCCCAGGCAGTCTCCCATCCAGGTACTAACTAGGCCCGACCCTGCTTAGCTTCCGAGATCTGGAGCATTCAGTGTGGTGTGGCCGTAGGCTCTGGGCCTAGTGAGTTTTGTACTTTTAAGCATCTAGTCGGCTAGACCTTGCAGTTTTGAAAGGCAATTGTGAAATGGCTCACTTCCTGAACTTGGAGCACAAAAAAGCCTACAGCACCTGGTATTCCCAGGCGGTCTCCCATCCAGGTACTAACGAGGCCCGACACTGCTTAGCTTCCGAGATCAGACGAGATCGGGCGCATTCAGTGTGGTGTGGCCGTAGGCTCTGGGCCTTGTGAGTTTTGTACTTTTAAGCATCTAGTCGGCTAGACCTTGCAGTTTTGAAAGGCAATTGAGAAATGGCTCACTTCCTGAACTTGGAGCACAAAAAAGCCTACAGCACCTGGTATTCCCAGGCGGTCTCCCATCCAGGTACTAACTAGGCCCGACACTGCTTAGCTTCTGAGATCAGACGAGATCAGGCGCATTCAGTGTGGTGTGGCCATAGGCTCTGGGCCGAGTGAGTTTTGTACTTTTAAGCATCTAGTCGGCTAGACCTTGCAGTTTTGAAAGGCAATTGAGAAAGGGCTCACTTCCTGAACTTGGAGCACAAAAAAGCCTACAGCACCTGGTATTCCCAGGCGGTCTCCCATCCAGGTACTAACTAGGCCTAACACTGCTTAACTTCCGAGATCAGACGAGATCGGGTGCATTCAGTGTGGTGTGGCCGTAGGCTCTAGGAATGCTAAGAATATTACTCTTATGCATTTGCATTTAGTAAGCTAAGCCATGCAGCCACTTGCAACATGATACCACGCTCATCGCTCGATCAGGCTCGATCAGGCGAGATATATAAGACTGGTGGGCCCATTCAGGACTCCTATGTCTGGTAGGATAACTTTAATTCATCCATCCTGTGTCTGTTGCAGGGAGGTGGAGAGAACAATCAACACAATAATGGGTTTCTTTCATGCCTCTTGAAGGACTCAATATTCTCTGTACTGCATTACATGTGAAAGTCGATTTATTACCCATGAACACACTACCTGTATGCTAATTCTATGTAAAAAGGTAGCTCCAGCCCTCATGATGTTGTCCAACATTTCCGCTATAAAACGGGATACAATTATTTTGGAAACATACCAAATTTGAAAAATAATTGAGAAGTTGCGCAATTACTAATCATGGAGCACAAAAAAGCCTACAGCACCTGGTATTCCCAGGCAGTCTCCCATCCAGGTACTAACTAGGCCCGACCCTGCTTAGCTTCCGAGATCTGGCGCATTCAGTGTGGTGTGGCCGTAGGCTCTGGGCCTAGTGAGTTTTGTACTTTTAAGCATCTAGTCGGCTAGACCTTGCAGTTTTGAGAGGCAATTGTGAAATGGCTCACTTCCTGAACTTGGAGCACAAAAAAGCCTACAGCACCTGGTATTCCCAGGCGGTCTCCCATCCAGGTACTAACGAGGCCCGACACTGCTTAGCTTCCGAGATCAGACGAGATCGGGCGCATTCCGTGTGGTGTGGCCGTAGGCTCTGGGCCTTGTGAGTTTTGTACTTTTAAGCATCTAGTCGGCTAGACCTTGCAGTTTTGAAAGGCAATTGAGAAATGGCTCACTTCCTGAACTTGGAGTACAAAAAAGCCTACAGCACCTGGTATTCCCAGGCGGTCTCCCATCCAGGTACTAACTAGGCCCGACACTGCTTAGCTTCTGAGATCAGACGAGATCAGGCGCATTCAGTGTGGTGTGGCCATAGGCTCTGGGCCTAGTGAGTTTTGTACTTTTAAGCATCTAGTCGGCTAGACCTTGCAGTTTTGAAAGGCAATTGAGAAAGGGCTCACTTCCTGAACTTGGAGCACAAAAAAGCCTACAGCACCTGGTATTCCCAGGCGGTCTCCCATCCAGGTACTAACTAGGCCTGACACTGCTTAACTTCCGAGATCAGTCGAGATCGGGTGCATTCAGTGTGGTGTGGCCGTAGGCTCTAGGAATGCTAAGAATATTACTCTTATGCATTTGCATTTAGTAAGCTAAGCCATGCAGCCACTTGCAACATGATACCACGCTCATCGCTCGATCAGCGCTCGATCAGGCGAGATATATAAGACTGGTGGGCCCATTCAGGACTCCTATGTCTGGTAGGATAACTTTAATTCATCCATCCTGTGTCTGTTGCAGGGAGGTGGAGAGAACAATCAACACAATAATGGTTTTCTTTCATGCCTCTTGAAGGACTCAATATTCTCTGTACTGCATTACATGTGAAAGTCGATTTATTACCCATGAACACACTACCTGTATGCTAATTCTATGTAAAAAGGTAGCTCCAGCCCTCATGATGTTGTCCAACATTTCCGCTATAAAACGGGATACAATTATTTTGGAAACATACCAAATTTGAAAAATAATTGAGAAGTTGCGCAATTACTAATCATGGAGCACAAAAAAGCCTACAGCACCTGGTATTCCCAGGCAGTCTCCCATCCAGGTACTAACTAGGCCCGACCCTGCTTAGCTTCCGAGATCGGGCGCATTCAGTGTGGTGTGGCCGTAGGCTCTGGGCCTAGTGAGTTTTGTACTTTTAAGCATCTAGTAGGCTAGACCTTGCAGTTTTGAAAGGCAATTGTGAAATGGCTCACTTCCTGAACTTGGAGCACAAAAAAGCCTACAGCACCTGGGATTCCCAGGTGGTCTCCCATCCAGGTACTAACTAGGCCCGACACTGCTTAGCTTCTGAGATCAGGCGCATTCAGTGTGGTGTGGCCGTAGGCTCTGGGCCTAGTGAGTTTTGTACTTTTAAGCATCTAGTCGGCTAGACCTTGCAGTTTTAAAAGGCAATTGAGAAAGGGCTCACTTCCTGAACTTGGAGCACAAAAAAGCCTACAGCACCTGGTATTCCCAGGCAGTCTCCCATCCAGGTACTAACTAGGCCTGACACTGCTTAACTTCCGAGATCAGACGAGATCGGGTGCATTCAGTGTGGTGTGGCCGTAGGCTCTAGGAATGCTAAGAATATTACTCTTATGCATTTGCATTTAGTAAGCTAAGCCATGCAGCCACTTGCAACATGATACCACGCTCATCGCTCGATCAGGCTCGATCAGGCGAGATATATAAGACTGGTGGGCCCATTCAGGACTCCTATGTCTGGTAGGATAACTTTAATTCATCCATCCTGTGTCTGTTGCAGGGAGGTGGCGAGAACAATCAACACAATAATGGTTTTCTTTCATGCCTCTTGAAGGACTCAATATTCTCTGTACTGCATTACATGTGAAAGTCGATTTATTACCCATGAACACACTACCTGTATGCTAATTCTATGTAAAAAGGTAGCTCCAGCCCTCATGATGTTGTCCAACATTTCCGCTATAAAACGGTATACAATTATTTTGGAAACATACCAAATTTGAAAAATAATTGAGAAGTTGCGCAATTACTAATCATGGAGCACAAAAAAGCCTACAGCACCTGGTATTCCCAGGCAGTCTCCCATCCAGGTACTAACTAGGCCCGACCCTGCTTAGCTTCCGAGATCAGGCGCATTCAGTGTGGTGTGGCCGTAGGCTCTGGGCCTAGTGAGTTTTGTACTTTTAAGCATCTAGTCGGCTAGACCTTGCAGTTTTGAAAGGCAATTGTGAAATGGCTCACTTCCTGAACTTGGAGCACAAAAAAGCCTACAGCACCTGGTATTCCCAGGTGGTCTCCCATCCAGGTACTAACGAGGCCCGACACTGCTTAGCTTCCGAGATCAGACGCATTCAGTGTGGTGTGGCCGTAGGCTCTGGGCCTTGTGAGTTTTGTACTTTTAAGCATCTAGTCGGCTAGACCTTACAGTTTTGAAAGGCAATTGTGAAATGGCTCACTTCCTGAACTTGGAGCACAAAAAAGCCTACAGCACCTGGTATTCCCAGGTGGTCTCCCATCCAGGTACTAACTAGGCCCGACACTGCTTAGCTTCCGAGATCAGACGAGATCGGGCGCATTCAGTGTGGTGTGGCCGTAGGCTCTGAGCCTTGTGAGTTTTGTACTTTTAAGCATCTAGTCGGCTAGACCTTGCAGTTTTGAAAGGCAATTGAGAAATGGCTCACTTCCTGAACTTGGAGCACAAAAAAGCCTACAGCACCTGGTATTCCCAGGCGGTCTCCCATCCAGGTACTAACAAGGCCCGACACTGCTTAGCTTCCGAGATCAGACGAGATCGGGCGCATTCAGTGTGGTGTGGCCGTAGGCTCTGAGCCTTGTGAGTTTTGTACTTTTAAGCATCTAGTCGGCTAGACCTTGCAGTTTTGAAAGGCAATTGAGAAATGGCTCACTTCCTGAACTTGGAGTACAAAAAAGCCTACAGCACCTGGTATTCCCAGGCGGTCTCCCATTCAGGTACTAACTAGGCCCGACACTGCTTAGCTTCTGAGATCAGACGAGATCAGGCGCATTCAGTGTGGTGTGGCCGTAGGCTCTGGGCCTAGTGAGTTTTGTACTTTTAAGCATCTAGTCGGCTAGACCTTGCAGTTTTAAAAGGCAATTGAGAAAGGGCTCACTTCCTGAACTTGGAGCACAAAAAAGCCTACAGCACCTGGTATTCCCAGGCGGTCTCCCATCCAGGAACTAACTAGGCCTGACACTGCTTAACTTCAGAGATCAGACGAGATCGGGTGCATTCAGTGTGGTGTGGCCGTAGGCTCTAGGAATGCTAAGAATATTACTCTTATGCATTTGCATTTAGTAAGCTAAGCCATGCAGCCACTTGCAACATGATACCACGCTCATCGCTCGATCAGGCTCGATCAGGCGAGATATATAAGACTGGTGGGCCCATTCAGGACTCCTATGTCTGGTAGGATAACTTTAATTCATCCATCCTGTGTCTGTTGCAGGGAGGTGGCGAGAACAATCAACACAATAATGGTTTTCTTTCATGCCTCTTGAAGGACTCAATATTCTCTGTACTGCATTACATGTGAAAGTCGATTTATTACCCATGAACACACTACCTGTATGCTAATTCTATGTAAAAAGGTAGCTCCAGCCCTCATGATGTTGTCCAACATTTCCGCTATAAAACGGTATACAATTATTTTGGAAACATACCAAATTTGAAAAATAATTGAGAAGTTGCGCAATTACTAATCATGGAGCACAAAAAAGCCTACAGCACCTGGTATTCCCAGGCAGTCTCCCATCCAGGTACTAACTAGGCCCGACCCTGCTTAGCTTCCGAGATCAGGCGCATTCAGTGTGGTGTGGCCGTAGGCTCTGGGCCTAGTGAGTTTTGTACTTTTAAGCATCTAGTCGGCTAGACCTTGCAGTTTTGAAAGGCAATTGTGAAATGGCTCACTTCCTGAACTTGGAGCACAAAAAAGCCTACAGCACCTGGTATTCTCAGGTGGTCTCCCATCCAGGTACTAACGAGGCCCGACACTGCTTAGCTTCCGAGATCAGACGCATTCAGTGTGGTGTGGCCGTAGGCTCTGGGCCTAGTGAGTTTTGTACTTTTAAGCATCTAGTCGGCTAGACCTTGCAGTTTTGAAAGGCAATTGTGAAATGGCTCACTTCCTGAACTTGGAGCACAAAAAAGCCTACAGCACCTGGTATTCTCAGGTGGTCTCCCATCCAGGTACTAACGAGGCCCGACACTGCTTAGCTTCCGAGATCAGACGCATTCAGTGTGGTGTGGCCGTAGGCTCTGGGCCTTGTGAGTTTTGTACTTTTAAGCATCTAGTCGGCTAGACCTTACAGTTTTGAAAGGCAATTGTGAAATGGCTCACTTCCTGAACTTGGAGCACAAAAAAGCCTACAGCACCTGGTATTCCCAGGCGGTCTCCCATCCAGGTACTAACGAGGCCCGACACTGCTTAGCTTCTGAGATCAGACGAGATCGGGCGCATTCAGTGTGGTGTGGCCGTAGGCTCTGGGCCTTGTGAGTTTTGTACTTTTAAGCATCTAGTCGGCTAGACCTTGCAGTTTTAAAAGGCAATTGAGAAAGGGCTCACTTCCTGAACTTGGAGCACAAAAAAGCCTACAGCACCTGGTATTCCCAGGCAGTCTCCCATCCAGGTACTAACTAGGCCTGACACTGCTTAACTTCCGAGATCAGACGAGATCGGGTGCATTCAGTGTGGTGTGGCCGTAGGCTCTAGGAATGCTAAGAATATTACTCTTATGCATTTGCATTTAGTAAGCTAAGCCATGCAGCCACTTGCAACATGATACCACGCTCATCGCTCGATCAGGCTCGATCAGGCGAGATATATAAGACTGGTGGGCCCATTCAGGACTCCTATGTCTGGTAGGATAACTTTAATTCATCCATCCTGTGTCTGTTGCAGGGAGGTGGAGAGAACAATCAACACAATAATGGTTTTCTTTCATGCCTCTTGAAGGACTCAATATTCTCTGTACTGCATTACATGTGAAAGTCGATTTATTACCCATGAACACACTACCTGTATGCTAATTCTATGTAAAAAGGTAGCTCCAGCCCTCATGATGTTGTCCAACATTTCCGCTATAAAACGGGATACAATTATTTTGGAAACATACCAAATTTGAAAAATAATTGAGAAGTTGCGCAATTACTAATCATGGAGCACAAAAAAGCCTACAGCACCTGGTATTCCCAGGCAGTCTCCCATCCAGGTACTAACTAGGCCCGACCCTGTTTAGCTTCCGAGATCGGGCGCATTCAGTGTGGTGTGGCCGTAGGCTCTGGGCCTAGTGAGTTTTGTACTTTTAAGCATCTAGTCGGCTAGACCTTGCAGTTTTGAAAGGCAATTGAGAAATGGCTCACTTCCTGAACTTGGAGTACAAAAAAGCCTACAGCACCTGGTATTCCCAGGCGGTCTCCCATCCAGGTACTAACTAGGCCCGACACTGCTTAGCTTCTGAGATCAGACGAGATCAGGCGCATTCAGTGTGGTGTGGCCGTAGGCTCTGGGCCTAGTGAGTTTTGTACTTTTAAGCATCTAGTCGGCTAGACCTTGCAGTTTTGAAAGGCAATTGTGAAATGGCTCACTTCCTGAACTTGGAGCACAAAAAAGCCTACAGCACCTGGTATTCCCAGGTGGTCTCCCATCCAGGTACTAACTAGGCCCGACACTGCTTAGCTTCCGAGATCAGACGAGATCGGGCGCAATCAGTGTGGTGTGTCCGTAGTCTCTGGGCCTAGTGAGTTTTGTACTTTTAAGCATCTAGTCAGCTAGACCTTGCAGTTTTGAATGGCAATTGAGAAATGGCTCACTTCCTGAACTTGGAGCACAAAAAAGCCTACAGCACCTGGTATTCCCAGGCGGTCTCCCATCCAGGTACTAACGAGGCCCGACACTGCTTAGCTTCCGAGATCAGACGAGATCGGGCGCATTCAGTGTGGTGTGGCCGTAGGCTCTGGGCCCTGTGAGTTTTGTACTTTTAAGCATCTAGTCGGCTAGACCTTGCAGTTTTAAAAGGCAATTGAGAAAGGGCTCACTTCCTGAACTTGGAGCACAAAAAAGCCTACAGCACCTGGTATTCCCAGGCGGTCTCCCATCCAGGTACTAACTAGGCCTGACACTGCTTAACTTCCGAGATCAGACGAGATCGGGTGCATTCAGTGTGGTGTGGCCGTAGGCTCTAGGAATGCTAAGAATATTACTCTTATGCATTTGCATTTAGTAAGCTAAGCCATGCAGCCACTTGCAACATGATACCACGCTCATCGCTCGATCAGGCGAGATATATAAGACTGGTGAGCCCATTCAGGACTCCTATGTCTGGTAGGATAACTTTAATTCATCCATCCTGTGTCTGTTGCAGGGAGGTGGAGAGAACAATCAACACAATAATGGTTTTCTTTCATGCCTCTTGAAGGACTCAATATTCTCTGTACTGCATTACATGTGAAAGTCGATTTATTACCCATGAACACACTACCTGTATGCTAATTCTATGTAAAAAGGTAGCTCCAGCCCTCATGATGTTGTCCAACATTTCCGCTATAAAACGGGATACAATTATTTTGGAAACATACCAAATTTGAAAAATAATTGAGAAGTTGCGCAATTACTAATCATGGAGCACAAAAAAGCCTACAGCACCTGGTATTCCCAGGCAGTCTCCCATCCAGGTACTAACTAGGCCCGACCCTGTTTAGCTTCCGAGATCGGGCGCATTCAGTGTGGTGTGGCCGTAGGCTCTGGGCCTAGTGAGTTTTGTACTTTTAAGCATCTAGTCGGCTAGACCTTGCAGTTTTGAAAGGCAATTGTGAAATGGCTCACTTCCTGAACTTGGAGCACAAAAAAGCCTACAGCACCTGGTATTCCCAGGCGGTCTCCCATCCAGGTACTAACGAGGCCCGACACTGCTTAGCTTCCGAGATCAGACGAGATCGGGCGCATTCAGTGTGGTGTGGCCGTAGGCTCTGGGCCTTGTGAGTTTTGTACTTTTAAGCATCTAGTCGGCTAGACCTTGCAGTTTTGAAAGGCAATTGAGAAATGGCTCACTTCCTGAACTTGGAGTACCAAAAAGCCTACAGCACCTGGTATTCCCAGGCGGTCTCCCATCCAGGTACTAACTAGGCCCGACACTGCTTAGCTTCTGAGATCAGACGAGATCAGGCGCATTCAGTGTGGTGTGGCCGTAGGGTCTGGGCCTAGTGAGTTTTGTACTTTTAAGCATCTAGTCGGCTAGACCTTGCAGTTTTGAAAGGCAATTGTGAAATGGCTCACTTCCTGAACTTGGAGCACAAAAAAGCCTACAGCACCTGGTATTCCCAGGTGGTCTCCCATCCAGGTACTAACTAGGCCCGACACTGCTTAGCTTCTGAGATCAGACGAGATCAGGCGCATTCAGTGTGGTGTGGCCGTAGGCTCTGGGCCTAGTGAGTTTTGTACTTTTAAGCATCTAGTCGGCTAGACCTTGCAGTTTTAAAAGGCAATTGAGAAAGGGCTCACTTCCTGAACTTGGAGCACAAAAAAGCCTACAGCACCTGGTATTCCCAGGCGGTCTCCCATCCAGGCACTAACTAGGCCTGACACTGCTTAACTTCCGAGATCAGACGAGATCGGGTGCATTCAGTGTGGTGTGGCCGTAGGCTCTAGGAATGCTAAGAATATTACTCTTATGCATTTGCATTTAGTAAGCTAAGCCATGCAGCCACTTGCAACATGATACCACGCTCATCGCTCGATCAGGCGAGATATATAAGACTGGTGGGCCCATTCAGGACTCCTATGTCTGGTAGGATAACTTTAATTCATCCATCCTGTGTCTGTTGCAGGGAGGTGGAGAGAACAATCAACACAATAATGGGTTTCTTTCATGCCTCTTGAAGGACTCAATATTCTCTGTACTGCATTACATGTGAAAGTCGATTTATTACCCATGAACACACTACCTGTATGCTAATTCTATGTAAAAAGGTAGCTCCAGCCCTCATGATGTTGTCCAACATTTCCGCTATAAAACGGGATACAATTATTTTGGAAACATACCAAATTTGAAAAATAATTGAGAAGTTGCGCAATTACTAATCATGGAGCACAAAAAAGCCTACAGCACCTGGTATTCCCAGGCAGTCTCCCATCCAGGTACTAACTAGGCCCGACCCTGCTTAGCTTCCGAGATCGGGCGCATTCAGTGTGGTGTGGCCGTAGGCTCTGGGCCTAGTGAGTTTTGTACTTTTAAGCATCTAGTCGGCTAGACCTTGCAGTTTTGAAAGGCAATTGTGAAATGGCTCACTTCCTGAACTTGGAGCACAAAAAAGCCTACAGCACCTGGTATTCCCAGGCGGTCTCCCATCCAGGTACTAACGAGGCCCGACACTGCTTAGCTTCCTAGATCAGACGCATTCAGTGTGGTGTGGCCGTAGGCTCTGGGCCTTGTGAGTTTTGTACTTTTAAGCATCTAGTCGGCTAGACCTTACAGTTTTGAAAGGCAATTGTGAAATGGCTCACTTCCTGAACTTGGAGCACAAAAAAGCCTACAGCACCTGGTATTCCCAGGTGGTCTCCCATCCAGGTACTAACTAGGCCCGACACTGCTTAGCTTCCGAGATCGGGCGCAATCAGTGTGGTGTGGCCGTAGGCTCTGGGCCTAGTGAGTTTTGTACTTTTAAGCATCTAGTCAGCTAGACCTTGCAGTTTTGAAAGGCAATTGAGAAATGGCTCACTTCCTGAACTTGGAGCACAAAAAAGCCTACAACACCTGGTATTCCCAGGCGGTCTCCCATCCAGGTACTAACAAGGCCCGACACTGCTTAGCTTCCGAGATCAGACGAGATCGGGCGCATTCAGTGTGGTGTGGCCGTAGGCTCTGAGCCTTGTGAGTTTTGTACTTTTAAGCATCTAGTCGGCTAGACCTTGCAGTTTTGAAAGGCAATTGAGAAATGGCTCACTTCCTGAACTTGGAGTACAAAAAAGCCTACAGCACCTGGTATTCCCAGGCGGTCTCCCATTCAGGTACTAACTAGGCCCGACACTGCTTAGCTTCTGAGATCAGACGAGATCAGGCGCATTCAGTGTGGTGTGGCCGTAGGCTCTGGGCCTAGTGAGTTTTGTACTTTTAAGCATCTAGTCGGCTAGACCTTGCAGTTTTAAAAGGCAATTGAGAAAGGGCTCACTTCCTGAACTTGGAGCACAAAAAAGCCTACAGCACCTGGTATTCCCAGGCGGTCTCCCATCCAGGAACTAACTAGGCCTGACACTGCTTAACTTCAGAGATCAGACGAGATCGGGTGCATTCAGTGTGGTGTGGCCGTAGGCTCTAGGAATGCTAAGAATATTACTCTTATGCATTTGCATTTAGTAAGCTAAGCCATGCAGCCACTTGCAACATGATACCACGCTCATCGCTCGATCAGGCTCGATCAGGCGAGATATATAAGACTGGTGGGCCCATTCAGGACTCCTATGTCTGGTAGGATAACTTTAATTCATCCATCCTGTGTCTGTTGCAGGGAGGTGGCGAGAACAATCAACACAATAATGGTTTTCTTTCATGCCTCTTGAAGGACTCAATATTCTCTGTACTGCATTACATGTGAAAGTCGATTTATTACCCATGAACACACTACCTGTATGCTAATTCTATGTAAAAAGGTAGCTCCAGCCCTCATGATGTTGTCCAACATTTCCGCTATAAAACGGTATACAATTATTTTGGAAACATACCAAATTTGCAAAATAATTGAGAAGTTGCGCAATTACTAATCATGGAGCACAAAAAAGCCTACAGCACCTGGTATTCCCAGGCAGTCTCCCATCCAGGTACTAACTAGGCCCGACCCTGCTTAGCTTCCGAGATCAGGCGCATTCAGTGTGGTGTGGCCGTAGGCTCTGGGCCTAGTGAGTTTTGTACTTTTAAGCATCTAGTCGGCTAGACCTTGCAGTTTTGAAAGGCAATTGTGAAATGGCTCACTTCCTGAACTTGGAGCACAAAAAAGCCTACAGCACCTGGTATTCTCAGGTGGTCTCCCATCCAGGTACTAACGAGGCCCGACACTGCTTAGCTTCCGAGATCAGACGCATTCAGTGTGGTGTGGCCGTAGGCTCTGGGCCTTGTGAGTTTTGTACTTTTAAGCATCTAGTCGGCTAGACCTTACAGTTTTGAAAGGCAATTGTGAAATGGCTCACTTCCTGAACTTGGAGCACAAAAAAGCCTACAGCACCTGGTATTCCCAGGCGGTCTCCCATCCAGGTACTAACGAGGCCCGACACTGCTTAGCTTCCGAGATCAGACGAGATCGGGCGCATTCAGTGTGGTGTGGCCGTAGGCTCTGGGCCTTGTGAGTTTTGTACTTTTAAGCATCTAGTCGGCTAGACCTTGCAGTTTTAAAAGGCAATTGAGAAAGGGCTCACTTCCTGAACTTGGAGCACAAAAAAGCCTACAGCACCTGGTATTCCCAGGCAGTCTCCCATCCAGGTACTAACTAGGCCTGACACTGCTTAACTTCCGAGATCAGACGAGATCGGGTGCATTCAGTGTGGTGTGGCCGTAGGCTCTAGGAATGCTAAGAATATTACTCTTATGCATTTGCATTTAGTAAGCTAAGCCATGCAGCCACTTGCAACATGATACCACGCTCATCGCTCGATCAGGCTCGATCAGGCGAGATATATAAGACTGGTGGGCCCATTCAGGACTCCTATGTCTGGTAGGATAACTTTAATTCATCCATCCTGTGTCTGTTGCAGGGAGGTGGAGAGAACAATCAACACAATAATGGTTTTCTTTCATGCCTCTTGAAGGACTCAATATTCTCTGTACTGCATTACATGTGAAAGTCGATTTATTACCCATGAACACACTACCTGTATGCTAATTCTATGTAAAAAGGTAGCTCCAGCCCTCATGATGTTGTCCAACATTTCCGCTATAAAACGGGATACAATTATTTTGGAAACATACCAAATTTGAAAAATAATTGAGAAGTTGCGCAATTACTAATCATGGAGCACAAAAAAGCCTACAGCACCTGGTATTCCCAGGCAGTCTCCCATCCAGGTACTAACTAGGCCCGACCCTGTTTAGCTTCCGAGATCGGGCGCATTCAGTGTGGTGTGGCCGTAGGCTCTGGGCCTAGTGAGTTTTGTACTTTTAAGCATCTAGTCGGCTAGACCTTGCAGTTTTGAAAGGCAATTGAGAAATGGCTCACTTCCTGAACTTGGAGTACAAAAAAGCCTACAGCACCTGGTATTCCCAGGCGGTCTCCCATCCAGGTACTAACTAGGCCCGACACTGCTTAGCTTCTGAGATCAGACGAGATCAGGCGCATTCAGTGTGGTGTGGCCGTAGGCTCTGGGCCTAGTGAGTTTTGTACTTTTAAGCATCTAGTCGGCTAGACCTTGCAGTTTTGAAAGGCAATTGTGAAATGGCTCACTTCCTGAACTTGGAGCACAAAAAAGCCTACAGCACCTGGTATTCCCAGGTGGTCTCCCATCCAGGTACTAACTAGGCCCGACACTGCTTAGCTTCCGAGATCAGACGAGATCGGGCGCAATCAGTGTGGTGTGTCCGTAGTCTCTGGGCCTAGTGAGTTTTGTACTTTTAAGCATCTAGTCAGCTAGACCTTGCAGTTTTGAATGGCAATTGAGAAATGGCTCACTTCCTGAACTTGGAGCACAAAAAAGCCTACAGCACCTGGTATTCCCAGGCGGTCTCCCATCCAGGTACTAACGAGGCCCGACACTGCTTAGCTTCCGAGATCAGACGAGATCGGGCGCATTCAGTGTGGTGTGGCCGTAGGCTCTGGGCCCTGTGAGTTTTGTACTTTTAAGCATCTAGTCGGCTAGACCTTGCAGTTTTAAAAGGCAATTGAGAAAGGGCTCACTTCCTGAACTTGGAGCACAAAAAAGCCTACAGCACCTGGTATTCCCAGGCGGTCTCCCATCCAGGTACTAACTAGGCCTGACACTGCTTAACTTCCGAGATCAGACAAGATCGGGTGCATTCAGTGTGGTGTGGCCGTAGGCTCTAGGAATGCTAAGAATATTACTCTTATGCATTTGCATTTAGTAAGCTAAGCCATGCAGCCACTTGCAACATGATACCACGCTCATCGCTCGATCAGGCGAGATATATAAGACTGGTGAGCCCATTCAGGACTCCTATGTCTGGTAGGATAACTTTAATTCATCCATCCTGTGTCTGTTGCAGGGAGGTGGAGAGAACAATCAACACAATAATGGTTTTCTTTCATGCCTCTTGAAGGACTCAATATTCTCTGTACTGCATTACATGTGAAAGTCGATTTATTACCCATGAACACACTACCTGTATGCTAATTCTATGTAAAAAGGTAGCTCCAGCCCTCATGATGTTGTCCAACATTTCCGCTATAAAACGGGATACAATTATTTTGGAAACATACCAAATTTGAAAAATAATTGAGAAGTTGCGCAATTACTAATCATGGAGCACAAAAAAGCCTACAGCACCTGGTATTCCCAGGCAGTCTCCCATCCAGGTACTAACTAGGCCCGACCCTGTTTAGCTTCCGAGATCGGGCGCATTCAGTGTGGTGTGGCCGTAGGCTCTGGGCCTAGTGAGTTTTGTACTTTTAAGCATCTAGTCGGCTAGACCTTGCAGTTTTGAAAGGCAATTGTGAAATGGCTCACTTCCTGAACTTGGAGCACAAAAAAGCCTACAGCACCTGGTATTCCCAGGCGGTCTCCCATCCAGGTACTAACGAGGCCCGACACTGCTTAGCTTCCGAGATCAGACGAGATCGGGCGCATTCAGTGTGGTGTGGCCGTAGGCTCTGGGCCTTGTGAGTTTTGTACTTTTAAGCATCTAGTCGGCTAGACCTTGCAGTTTTGAAAGGCAATTGAGAAATGGCTCACTTCCTGAACTTGGAGTACCAAAAAGCCTACAGCACCTGGTATTCCCAGGCGGTCTCCCATCCAGGTACTAACTAGGCCCGACACTGCTTAGCTTCTGAGATCAGACGAGATCAGGCGCATTCAGTGTGGTGTGGCCGTAGGGTCTGGGCCTAGTGAGTTTTGTACTTTTAAGCATCTAGTCGGCTAGACCTTGCAGTTTTGAAAGGCAATTGTGAAATGGCTCACTTCCTGAACTTGGAGCACAAAAAAGCCTACAGCACCTGGTATTCCCAGGTGGTCTCCCATCCAGGTACTAACTAGGCCCGACACTGCTTAGCTTCTGAGATCAGACGAGATCAGGCGCATTCAGTGTGGTGTGGCCGTAGGCTCTGGGCCTAGTGAGTTTTGTACTTTTAAGCATCTAGTCGGCTAGACCTTGCAGTTTTAAAAGGCAATTGAGAAAGGGCTCACTTCCTGAACTTGGAGCACAAAAAAGCCTACAGCACCTGGTATTCCCAGGCGGTCTCCCATCCAGGCACTAACTAGGCCTGACACTGCTTAACTTCCGAGATCAGACGAGATCGGGTGCATTCAGTGTGGTGTGGCCATAGGCTCTAGGAATGCTAAGAATATTACTCTTATGCATTTGCATTTAGTAAGCTAAGCCATGCAGCCACTTGCAACATGATACCACGCTCATCGCTCGATCAGGCGAGATATATAAGACTGGTGGGCCCATTCAGGACTCCTATGTCTGGTAGGATAACTTTAATTCATCCATCCTGTGTCTGTTGCAGGGAGGTGGAGAGAACAATCAACACAATAATGGGTTTCTTTCATGCCTCTTGAAGGACTCAATATTCTCTGTACTGCATTACATGTGAAAGTCGATTTATTACCCATGAACACACTACCTGTATGCTAATTCTATGTAAAAAGGTAGCTCCAGCCCTCATGATGTTGTCCAACATTTCCGCTATAAAACGGGATACAATTATTTTGGAAACATACCAAATTTGAAAAATAATTGAGAAGTTGCGCAATTACTAATCATGGAGCACAAAAAAGCCTACAGCACCTGGTATTCCCAGGCAGTCTCCCATCCAGGTACTAACTAGGCCCGACCCTGCTTAGCTTCCGAGATCGGGCGCATTCAGTGTGGTGTGGCCGTAGGCTCTGGGCCTAGTGAGTTTTGTACTTTTAAGCATCTAGTCGGCTAGACCTTGCAGTTTTGAAAGGCAATTGTGAAATGGCTCACTTCCTGAACTTGGAGCACAAAAAAGCCTACAGCACCTGGTATTCCCAGGCGGTCTCCCATCCAGGTACTAACGAGGCCCGACACTGCTTAGCTTCCTAGATCAGACGCATTCAGTGTGGTGTGGCCGTAGGCTCTGGGCCTTGTGAGTTTTGTACTTTTAAGCATCTAGTCGGCTAGACCTTACAGTTTTGAAAGGCAATTGTGAAATGGCTCACTTCCTGAACTTGGAGCACAAAAAAGCCTACAGCACCTGGTATTCCCAGGTGGTCTCCCATCCAGGTACTAACTAGGCCCGACACTGCTTAGCTTCCGAGATCGGGCGCAATCAGTGTGGTGTGGCCGTAGGCTCTGGGCCTAGTGAGTTTTGTACTTTTAAGCATCTAGTCAGCTAGACCTTGCAGTTTTGAAAGGCAATTGAGAAATGGCTCACTTCCTGAACTTGGAGCACAAAAAAGCCTACAGCACCTGGTATTCCCAGGCGGTCTCCCATCCAGGTACTAACAAGGCCCGACACTGCTTAGCTTCCGAGATCAGACGAGATCGGGCGCATTCAGTGTGGTGTGGCCGTAGGCTCTGAGCCTTGTGAGTTTTGTACTTTTAAGCATCTAGTCGGCTAGACCTTGCAGTTTTGAAAGGCAATTGAGAAATGGCTCACTTCCTGAACTTGGAGTACAAAAAAGCCTACAGCACCTGGTATTCCCAGGCGGTCTCCCATCCAGGTACTAACTAGGCCCGACACTGCTTAGCTTCTGAGATCAGACGAGATCAGGCGCATTCAGTGTGGTGTGGCCGTAGGCTCTGGGCCTAGTGAGTTTTGTACTTTTAAGCATCTAGTCGGCTAGACCTTGCAGTTTTAAAAGGCAATTGAGAAAGGGCTCACTTCCTGAACTTGGAGCACAAAAAAGCCTACAGCACCTGGTATTCCCAGGCGGTCTCCCATCCAGGTACTAACTAGGCCTGATACTGCTTAACTTCCGAGATCAGACGAGATCGGGTGCATTCAGTGTGGTGTGGCCGTAGGCTCTAGGAATGCTAAGAATATTACTCTTATGCATTTGCATTTAGTAAGCTAAGCCATGCAGCCACTTGCAACATGATACCACGCTCATCGCTCGATCAGGCTCGATCAGGCGAGATATATAAGACTGGTGGGCCCATTCAGGACTCCTATGTCTGGTAGGATAACTTTAATTCATCCATCCTGTGTCTGTTGCAGGGAGGTGGAGAGAACAATCAACACAATAATGGTTTTCTTTCATGCCTCTTGAAGGACTCAATATTCTCTGTACTGCATTACATGTGAAAGTCGATTTATTACCCATGAACACACTACCTGTATGCTAATTCTATGTAAAAAGGTAGCTCCAGCCCTCATGATGTTGTCCAACATTTCCGCTATAAAACGGGATACAATTATTTTGGAAACATACCAAATTTGAAAAATAATTGAGAAGTTGCGCAATTACTAATCATGGAGCACAAAAAAGCCTACAGCACCTGGTATTCCCAGGCAGTCTCCCATCCAGGTACTAACTAGGCCCGACCCTGTTTAGCTTCCGAGATCGGGCGCATTCAGTGTGGTGTGGCCGTAGGCTCTGGGCCTAGTGAGTTTTGTACTTTTAAGCATCTAGTCGGCTAGACCTTGCAGTTTTGAAAGGCAATTGAGAAATGGCTCACTTCCTGAACTTGGAGTACAAAAAAGCCTACAGCACCTGGTATTCCCAGGCGGTCTCCCATCCAGGTACTAACTAGGCCCGACACTGCTTAGCTTCTGAGATCAGACGAGATCAGGCGCATTCAGTGTGGTGTGGCCGTAGGCTCTGGGCCTAGTGAGTTTTGTACTTTTAAGCATCTAGTCGGCTAGACCTTGCAGTTTTGAAAGGCAATTGTGAAATGGCTCACTTCCTGAACTTGGAGCACAAAAAAGCCTACAGCACCTGGTATTCCCAGGTGGTCTCCCATCCAGGTACTAACTAGGCCCGACACTGCTTAGCTTCCGAGATCAGACGAGATCGGGCGCAATCAGTGTGGTGTGTCCGTAGTCTCTGGGCCTAGTGAGTTTTGTACTTTTAAGCATCTAGTCAGCTAGACCTTGCAGTTTTGAATGGCAATTGAGAAATGGCTCACTTCCTGAACTTGGAGCACAAAAAAGCCTACAGCACCTGGTATTCCCAGGCGGTCTCCCATCCAGGTACTAACGAGGCCCGACACTGCTTAGCTTCCGAGATCAGACGAGATCGGGCGCATTCAGTGTGGTGTGGCCGTAGGCTCTGGGCCCTGTGAGTTTTGTACTTTTAAGCATCTAGTCGGCTAGACCTTGCAGTTTTAAAAGGCAATTGAGAAAGGGCTCACTTCCTGAACTTGGAGCACAAAAAAGCCTACAGCACCTGGTATTCCCAGGCGGTCTCCCATCCAGGTACTAACTAGGCCTGACACTGCTTAACTTCCGAGATCAGACAAGATCGGGTGCATTCAGTGTGGTGTGGCCGTAGGCTCTAGGAATGCTAAGAATATTACTCTTATGCATTTGCATTTAGTAAGCTAAGCCATGCAGCCACTTGCAACATGATACCACGCTCATCGCTCGATCAGGCGAGATATATAAGACTGGTGAGCCCATTCAGGACTCCTATGTCTGGTAGGATAACTTTAATTCATCCATCCTGTGTCTGTTGCAGGGAGGTGGAGAGAACAATCAACACAATAATGGTTTTCTTTCATGCCTCTTGAAGGACTCAATATTCTCTGTACTGCATTACATGTGAAAGTCGATTTATTACCCATGAACACACTACCTGTATGCTAATTCTATGTAAAAAGGTAGCTCCAGCACTCATGATGTTGTCCAACATTTCCGCTATAAAACGGGATACAATTATTTTGGAAACATACCAAATTTGAAAAATAATTGAGAAGTTGCGCAATTACTAATCATGGAGCACAAAAAAGCCTACAGCACCTGGTATTCCCAGGCAGTCTCCCATCCAGGTACTAACTAGGCCCGACCCTGTTTAGCTTCCGAGATCGGGCGCATTCAGTGTGGTGTGGCCGTAGGCTCTGGGCCTAGTGAGTTTTGTACTTTTAAGCATCTAGTCGGCTAGACCTTGCAGTTTTGAAAGGCAATTGTGAAATGGCTCACTTCCTGAACTTGGAGCACAAAAAAGCCTACAGCACCTGGTATTCCCAGGCGGTCTCCCATCCAGGTACTAACGAGGCCCGACACTGCTTAGCTTCCGAGATCAGACGAGATCGGGCGCATTCAGTGTGGTGTGGCCGTAGGCTCTGGGCCTTGTGAGTTTTGTACTTTTAAGCATCTAGTCGGCTAGACCTTGCAGTTTTGAAAGGCAATTGAGAAATGGCTCACTTCCTGAACTTGGAGTACCAAAAAGCCTACAGCACCTGGTATTCCCAGGCGGTCTCCCATCCAGGTACTAACTAGGCCCGACACTGCTTAGCTTCTGAGATCAGACGAGATCAGGCGCATTCAGTGTGGTGTGGCCGTAGGGTCTGGGCCTAGTGAGTTTTGTACTTTTAAGCATCTAGTCGGCTAGACCTTGCAGTTTTGAAAGGCAATTGTGAAATGGCTCACTTCCTGAACTTGGAGCACAAAAAAGCCTACAGCACCTGGTATTCCCAGGTGGTCTCCCATCCAGGTACTAACTAGGCCCGACACTGCTTAGCTTCTGAGATCAGACGAGATCAGGCGCATTCAGTGTGGTGTGGCCGTAGGCTCTGGGCCTAGTGAGTTTTGTACTTTTAAGCATCTAGTCGGCTAGACCTTGCAGTTTTAAAAGGCAATTGAGAAAGGGCTCACTTCCTGAACTTGGAGCACAAAAAAGCCTACAGCACCTGGTATTCCCAGGCGGTCTCCCATCCAGGCACTAACTAGGCCTGACACTGCTTAACTTCCGAGATCAGACGAGATCGGGTGCATTCAGTGTGGTGTGGCCATAGGCTCTAGGAATGCTAAGAATATTACTCTTATGCATTTGCATTTAGTAAGCTAAGCCATGCAGCCACTTGCAACATGATACCACGCTCATCGCTCGATCAGGCGAGATATATAAGACTGGTGGGCCCATTCAGGACTCCTATGTCTGGTAGGATAACTTTAATTCATCCATCCTGTGTCTGTTGCAGGGAGGTGGAGAGAACAATCAACACAATAATGGGTTTCTTTCATGCCTCTTGAAGGACTCAATATTCTCTGTACTGCATTACATGTGAAAGTCGATTTATTACCCATGAACACACTACCTGTATGCTAATTCTATGTAAAAAGGTAGCTCCAGCCCTCATGATGTTGTCCAACATTTCCGCTATAAAACGGGATACAATTATTTTGGAAACATACCAAATTTGAAAAATAATTGAGAAGTTGCGCAATTACTAATCATGGAGCACAAAAAAGCCTACAGCACCTGGTATTCCCAGGCAGTCTCCCATCCAGGTACTAACTAGGCCCGACCCTGCTTAGCTTCCGAGATCGGGCGCATTCAGTGTGGTGTGGCCGTAGGCTCTGGGCCTAGTGAGTTTTGTACTTTTAAGCATCTAGTCGGCTAGACCTTGCAGTTTTGAAAGGCAATTGTGAAATGGCTCACTTCCTGAACTTGGAGCACAAAAAAGCCTACAGCACCTGGTATTCCCAGGCGGTCTCCCATCCAGGTACTAACGAGGCCCGACACTGCTTAGCTTCCTAGATCAGACGCATTCAGTGTGGTGTGGCCGTAGGCTCTGGGCCTTGTGAGTTTTGTACTTTTAAGCATCTAGTCGGCTAGACCTTACAGTTTTGAAAGGCAATTGTGAAATGGCTCACTTCCTGAACTTGGAGCACAAAAAAGCCTACAGCACCTGGTATTCCCAGGTGGTCTCCCATCCAGGTAGCTTCCGAGATCGGGCGCAATCAGTGTGGTGTGGCCGTAGGCTCTGGGCCTAGTGAGTTTTGTACTTTTAAGCATCTAGTCAGCTAGACCTTGCAGTTTTGAAAGGCAATTGAGAAATGGCTCACTTCCTGAACTTGGAGCACAAAAAAGCCTACAGCACCTGGTATTCCCAGGCGGTCTCCCATCCAGGTACTAACAAGGCCCGACACTGCTTAGCTTCCGAGATCAGACGAGATCGGGCGCATTCAGTGTGGTGTGGCCGTAGGCTCTGAGCCTTGTGAGTTTTGTACTTTTAAGCATCTAGTCGGCTAGACCTTGCAGTTTTGAAAGGCAATTGAGAAATGGCTCACTTCCTGAACTTGGAGTACAAAAAAGCCTACAGCACCTGGTATTCCCAGGCGGTCTCCCATTCAGGTACTAACTAGGCCCGACACTGCTTAGCTTCTGAGATCAGACGAGATCAGGCGCATTCAGTGTGGTGTGGCCGTAGGCTCTGGGCCTAGTGAGTTTTGTACTTTTAAGCATCTAGTCGGCTAGACCTTGCAGTTTTAAAAGGCAATTGAGAAAGGGCTCACTTCCTGAACTTGGAGCACAAAAAAGCCTACAGCACCTGGTATTCCCAGGCGGTCTCCCATCCAGGAACTAACTAGGCCTGACACTGCTTAACTTCAGAGATCAGACGAGATCGGGTGCATTCAGTGTGGTGTGGCCGTAGGCTCTAGGAATGCTAAGAATATTACTCTTATGCATTTGCATTTAGTAAGCTAAGCCATGCAGCCACTTGCAACATGATACCACGCTCATCGCTCGATCAGGCTCGATCAGGCGAGATATATAAAACTGGTGGGCCCATTCAGGACTCCTATGTCTGGTAGGATAACTTTAATTCATCCATCCTGTGTCTGTTGCAGGGAGGTGGCGAGAACAATCAACACAATAATGGTTTTCTTTCATGCCTCTTGAAGGACTCAATATTCTCTGTACTGCATTACATGTGAAAGTCGATTTATTACCCATGAACACACTACCTGTATGCTAATTCTATGTAAAAAGGTAGCTCCAGCCCTCATGATGTTGTCCAACATTTCCGCTATAAAACGGTATACAATTATTTTGGAAACATACCAAATTTGAAAAATAATTGAGAAGTTGCGCAATTACTAATCATGGAGCACAAAAAAGCCTACAGCACCTGGTATTCCCAGGCAGTCTCCCATCCAGGTACTAACTAGGCCCGACCCTGCTTAGCTTCCGAGATCAGGTGCATTCAGTGTGGTGTGGCCGTAGGCTCTGGGCCTAGTGAGTTTTGTACTTTTAAGCATCTAGTCGGCTAGACCTTGCAGTTTTGAAAGGCAATTGTGAAATGGCTCACTTCCTGAACTTGGAGCACAAAAAAGCCTACAGCACCTGGTATTCTCAGGTGGTCTCCCATCCAGGTACTAACGAGGCCCGACACTGCTTAGCTTCCGAGATCAGACGCATTCAGTGTGGTGTGGCCGTAGGCTCTGGGCCTTGTGAGTTTTGTACTTTTAAGCATCTAGTCGGCTAGACCTTACAGTTTTGAAAGGCAATTGTGAAATGGCTCACTTCCTGAACTTGGAGCACAAAAAAGCCTACAGCACCTGGTATTCCCAGGCGGTCTCCCATCCAGGTACTAACGAGGCCCGACACTGCTTAGCTTCCGAGATCAGACGAGATCGGGCGCATTCAGTGTGGTGTGGCCGTAGGCTCTGGGCCTTGTGAGTTTTGTACTTTTAAGCATCTAGTCGGCTAGACCTTGCAGTTTTAAAAGGCAATTGAGAAAGGGCTCACTTCCTGAACTTGGAGCACAAAAAAGCCTACAGCACCTGGTATTCCCAGGCAGTCTCCCATCCAGGTACTAACTAGGCCTGACACTGCTTAACTTCCGAGATCAGACGAGATCGGGTGCATTCAGTGTGGTGTGGCCGTAGGCTCTAGGAATGCTAAGAATATTACTCTTATGCATTTGCATTTAGTAAGCTAAGCCATGCAGCCACTTGCAACATGATACCACGCTCATCGCTCGATCAGGCTCGATCAGGCGAGATATATAAGACTGGTGGGCCCATTCAGGACTCCTATGTCTGGTAGGATAACTTTAATTCATCCATCCTGTGTCTGTTGCAGGGAGGTGGAGAGAACAATCAACACAATAATGGTTTTCTTTCATGCCTCTTGAAGGACTCAATATTCTCTGTACTGCATTACATGTGAAAGTCGATTTATTACCCATGAACACACTACCTGTATGCTAATTCTATGTAAAAAGGTAGCTCCAGCCCTCATGATGTTGTCCAACATTTCCGCTATAAAACGGGATACAATTATTTTGGAAACATACCAAATTTGAAAAATAATTGAGAAGTTGCGCAATTACTAATCATGGAGCACAAAAAAGCCTACAGCACCTGGTATTCCCAGGCAGTCTCCCATCCAGGTACTAACTAGGCCCGACCCTGTTTAGCTTCCGAGATCGGGCGCATTCAGTGTGGTGTGGCCGTAGGCTCTGGGCCTAGTGAGTTTTGTACTTTTAAGCATCTAGTCGGCTAGACCTTGCAGTTTTGAAAGGCAATTGAGAAATGGCTCACTTCCTGAACTTGGAGTACAAAAAAGCCTACAGCACCTGGTATTCCCAGGCGGTCTCCCATCCAGGTACTAACTAGGCCCGACACTGCTTAGCTTCTGAGATCAGACGAGATCAGGCGCATTCAGTGTGGTGTGGCCGTAGGCTCTGGGCCTAGTGAGTTTTGTACTTTTAAGCATCTAGTCGGCTAGACCTTGCAGTTTTGAAAGGCAATTGTGAAATGGCTCACTTCCTGAACTTGGAGCACAAAAAAGCCTACAGCACCTGGTATTCCCAGGTGGTCTCCCATCCAGGTACTAACTAGGCCCGACACTGCTTAGCTTCCGAGATCAGACGAGATCGGGCGCAATCAGTGTGGTGTGTCCGTAGTCTCTGGGCCTAGTGAGTTTTGTACTTTTAAGCATCTAGTCAGCTAGACCTTGCAGTTTTGAATGGCAATTGAGAAATGGCTCACTTCCTGAACTTGGAGCACAAAAAAGCCTACAGCACCTGGTATTCCCAGGCGGTCTCCCATCCAGGTACTAACGAGGCCCGACACTGCTTAGCTTCCGAGATCAGACGAGATCGGGCGCATTCAGTGTGGTGTGGCCGTAGGCTCTGGGCCCTGTGAGTTTTGTACTTTTAAGCATCTAGTCGGCTAGACCTTGCAGTTTTAAAAGGCAATTGAGAAAGGGCTCACTTCCTGAACTTGGAGCACAAAAAAGCCTACAGCACCTGGTATTCCCAGGCGGTCTCCCATCCAGGTACTAACTAGGCCTGACACTGCTTAACTTCCGAGATCAGACAAGATCGGGTGCATTCAGTGTGGTGTGGCCGTAGGCTCTAGGAATGCTAAGAATATTACTCTTATGCATTTGCATTTAGTAAGCTAAGCCATGCAGCCACTTGCAACATGATACCACGCTCATCGCTCGATCAGGCGAGATATATAAGACTGGTGAGCCCATTCAGGACTCCTATGTCTGGTAGGATAACTTTAATTCATCCATCCTGTGTCTGTTGCAGGGAGGTGGAGAGAACAATCAACACAATAATGGTTTTCTTTCATGCCTCTTGAAGGACTCAATATTCTCTGTACTGCATTACATGTGAAAGTCGATTTATTACCCATGAACACACTACCTGTATGCTAATTCTATGTAAAAAGGTAGCTCCAGCCCTCATGATGTTGTCCAACATTTCCGCTATAAAACGGGATACAATTATTTTGGAAACATACCAAATTTGAAAAATAATTGAGAAGTTGCGCAATTACTAATCATGGAGCACAAAAAAGCCTACAGCACCTGGTATTCCCAGGCAGTCTCCCATCCAGGTACTAACTAGGCCCGACCCTGTTTAGCTTCCGAGATCGGGCGCATTCAGTGTGGTGTGGCCGTAGGCTCTGGGCCTAGTGAGTTTTGTACTTTTAAGCATCTAGTCGGCTAGACCTTGCAGTTTTGAAAGGCAATTGTGAAATGGCTCACTTCCTGAACTTGGAGCACAAAAAAGCCTACAGCACCTGGTATTCCCAGGCGGTCTCCCATCCAGGTACTAACGAGGCCCGACACTGCTTAGCTTCCGAGATCAGACGAGATCGGGCGCATTCAGTGTGGTGTGGCCGTAGGCTCTGGGCCTTGTGAGTTTTGTACTTTTAAGCATCTAGTCGGCTAGACCTTGCAGTTTTGAAAGGCAATTGAGAAATGGCTCACTTCCTGAACTTGGAGTACCAAAAAGCCTACAGCACCTGGTATTCCCAGGCGGTCTCCCATCCAGGTACTAACTAGGCCCGACACTGCTTAGCTTCTGAGATCAGACGAGATCAGGCGCATTCAGTGTGGTGTGGCCGTAGGGTCTGGGCCTAGTGAGTTTTGTACTTTTAAGCATCTAGTCGGCTAGACCTTGCAGTTTTGAAAGGCAATTGTGAAATGGCTCACTTCCTGAACTTGGAGCACAAAAAAGCCTACAGCACCTGGTATTCCCAGGTGGTCTCCCATCCAGGTACTAACTAGGCCCGACACTGCTTAGCTTCTGAGATCAGACGAGATCAGGCGCATTCAGTGTGGTGTGGCCGTAGGCTCTGGACCTAGTGAGTTTTGTACTTTTAAGCATCTAGTCGGCTAGACCTTGCAGTTTTAAAAGGCAATTGAGAAAGGGCTCACTTCCTGAACTTGGAGCACAAAAAAGCCTACAGCACCTGGTATTCCCAGGCGGTCTCCCATCCAGGCACTAACTAGGCCTGACACTGCTTAACTTCCGAGATCAGACGAGATCGGGTGCATTCAGTGTGGTGTGGCCATAGGCTCTAGGAATGCTAAGAATATTACTCTTATGCATTTGCATTTAGTAAGCTAAGCCATGCAGCCACTTGCAACATGATACCACGCTCATCGCTCGATCAGGCGAGATATATAAGACTGGTGGGCCCATTCAGGACTCCTATGTCTGGTAGGATAACTTTAATTCATCCATCCTGTGTCTGTTGCAGGGAGGTGGAGAGAACAATCAACACAATAATGGGTTTCTTTCATGCCTCTTGAAGGACTCAATATTCTCTGTACTGCATTACATGTGAAAGTCGATTTATTACCCATGAACACACTACCTGTATGCTAATTCTATGTAAAAAGGTAGCTCCAGCCCTCATGATGTTGTCCAACATTTCCGCTATAAAACGGGATACAATTATTTTGGAAACATACCAAATTTGAAAAATAATTGAGAAGTTGCGCAATTACTAATCATGGAGCACAAAAAAGCCTACAGCACCTGGTATTCCCAGGCAGTCTCCCATCCAGGTACTAACTAGGCCCGACCCTGCTTAGCTTCCGAGATCGGGCGCATTCAGTGTGGTGTGGCCGTAGGCTCTGGGCCTAGTGAGTTTTGTACTTTTAAGCATCTAGTCGGCTAGACCTTGCAGTTTTGAAAGGCAATTGTGAAATGGCTCACTTCCTGAACTTGGAGCACAAAAAAGCCTACAGCACCTGGTATTCCCAGGCGGTCTCCCATCCAGGTACTAACGAGGCCCGACACTGCTTAGCTTCCTAGATCAGACGCATTCAGTGTGGTGTGGCCGTAGGCTCTGGGCCTTGTGAGTTTTGTACTTTTAAGCATCTAGTCGGCTAGACCTTACAGTTTTGAAAGGCAATTGTGAAATGGCTCACTTCCTGAACTTGGAGCACAAAAAAGCCTACAGCACCTGGTATTCCCAGGTGGTCTCCCATCCAGGTACTAACTAGGCCCGACACTGCTTAGCTTCCGAGATCGGGCGCAATCAGTGTGGTGTGGCCGTAGGCTCTGGGCCTAGTGAGTTTTGTACTTTTAAGCATCTAGTCAGCTAGACCTTGCAGTTTTGAAAGGCAATTGAGAAATGGCTCACTTCCTGAACTTGGAGCACAAAAAAGCCTACAGCACCTGGTATTCCCAGGCGGTCTCCCATCCAGGTACTAACAAGGCCCGACACTGCTTAGCTTCCGAGATCAGACGAGATCGGGCGCATTCAGTGTGGTGTGGCCGTAGGCTCTGAGCCTTGTGAGTTTTGTACTTTTAAGCATCTAGTCGGCTAGACCTTGCAGTTTTGAAAGGCAATTGAGAAATGGCTCACTTCCTGAACTTGGAGTACAAAAAAGCCTACAGCACCTGGTATTCCCAGGCGGTCTCCCATTCAGGTACTAACTAGGCCCGACACTGCTTAGCTTCTGAGATCAGACGAGATCAGGCGCATTCAGTGTGGTGTGGCCGTAGGCTCTGGGCCTAGTGAGTTTTGTACTTTTAAGCATCTAGTCGGCTAGACCTTGCAGTTTTAAAAGGCAATTGAGAAAGGGCTCACTTCCTGAACTTGGAGCACAAAAAAGCCTACAGCACCTGGTATTCCCAGGCGGTCTCCCATCCAGGAACTAACTAGGCCTGACACTGCTTAACTTCAGAGATCAGACGAGATCGGGTGCATTCAGTGTGGTGTGGCCGTAGGCTCTAGGAATGCTAAGAATATTACTCTTATGCATTTGCATTTAGTAAGCTAAGCCATGCAGCCACTTGCAACATGATACCACGCTCATCGCTCGATCAGGCTCGATCAGGCGAGATATATAAGACTGGTGGGCCCATTCAGGACTCCTATGTCTGGTAGGATAACTTTAATTCATCCATCCTGTGTCTGTTGCAGGGAGGTGGCGAGAACAATCAACACAATAATGGTTTTCTTTCATGCCTCTTGAAGGACTCAATATTCTCTGTACTGCATTACATGTGAAAGTCGATTTATTACCCATGAACACACTACCTGTATGCTAATTCTATGTAAAAAGGTAGCTCCAGCCCTCATGATGTTGTCCAACATTTCCGCTATAAAACGGTATACAATTATTTTGGAAACATACCAAATTTGAAAAATAATTGAGAAGTTGCGCAATTACTAATCATGGAGCACAAAAAAGCCTACAGCACCTGGTATTCCCAGGCAGTCTCCCATCCAGGTACTAACTAGGCCCGACCCTGCTTAGCTTCCGAGATCAGGCGCATTCAGTGTGGTGTGGCCGTAGGCTCTGGGCCTAGTGAGTTTTGTACTTTTAAGCATCTAGTCGGCTAGACCTTGCAGTTTTGAAAGGCAATTGTGAAATGGCTCACTTCCTGAACTTGGAGCACAAAAAAGCCTACAGCACCTGGTATTCTCAGGTGGTCTCCCATCCAGGTACTAACGAGGCCCGACACTGCTTAGCTTCCGAGATCAGACGCATTCAGTGTGGTGTGGCCGTAGGCTCTGGGCCTTGTGAGTTTTGTACTTTTAAGCATCTAGTCGGCTAGACCTTACAGTTTTGAAAGGCAATTGTGAAATGGCTCACTTCCTGAACTTGGAGCACAAAAAAGCCTACAGCACCTGGTATTCCCAGGCGGTCTCCCATCCAGGTACTAACGAGGCCCGACACTGCTTAGCTTCCGAGATCAGACGAGATCGGGCGCATTCAGTGTGGTGTGGCCGTAGGCTCTGGGCCTTGTGAGTTTTGTACTTTTAAGCATCTAGTCGGCTAGACCTTGCAGTTTTAAAAGGCAATTGAGAAAGGGCTCACTTCCTGAACTTGGAGCACAAAAAAGCCTACAGCACCTGGTATTCCCAGGCAGTCTCCCATCCAGGTACTAACTAGGCCTGACACTGCTTAACTTCCGAGATCAGACGAGATCGGCTGCATTCAGTGTGGTGTGGCCGTAGGCTCTAGGAATGCTAAGAATATTACTCTTATGCATTTGCATTTAGTAAGCTAAGCCATGCAGCCACTTGCAACATGATACCACGCTCATCGCTCGATCAGGCTCGATCAGGCGAGATATATAAGACTGGTGGGCCCATTCAGGACTCCTATGTCTGGTAGGATAACTTTAATTCATCCATCCTGTGTCTGTTGCAGGGAGGTGGAGAGAACAATCAACACAATAATGGTTTTCTTTCATGCCTCTTGAAGGACTCAATATTCTCTGTACTGCATTACATGTGAAAGTCGATTTATTACCCATGAACACACTACCTGTATGCTAATTCTATGTAAAAAGGTAGCTCCAGCCCTCATGATGTTGTCCAACATTTCCGCTATAAAACGGGATACAATTATTTTGGAAACATACCAAATTTGAAAAATAATTGAGAAGTTGCGCAATTACTAATCATGGAGCACAAAAAAGCCTACAGCACCTGGTATTCCCAGGCAGTCTCCCATCCAGGTACTAACTAGGCCCGACCCTGTTTAGCTTCCGAGATCGGGCGCATTCAGTGTGGTGTGGCCGTAGGCTCTGGGCCTAGTGAGTTTTGTACTTTTAAGCATCTAGTCGGCTAGACCTTGCAGTTTTGAAAGGCAATTGAGAAATGGCTCACTTCCTGAACTTGGAGTACAAAAAAGCCTACAGCACCTGGTATTCCCAGGCGGTCTCCCATCCAGGTACTAACTAGGCCCGACACTGCTTAGCTTCTGAGATCAGACGAGATCAGGCGCATTCAGTGTGGTGTGGCCGTAGGCTCTGGGCCTAGTGAGTTTTGTACTTTTAAGCATCTAGTCGGCTAGACCTTGCAGTTTTGAAAGGCAATTGTGAAATGGCTCACTTCCTGAACTTGGAGCACAAAAAAGCCTACAGCACCTGGTATTCCCAGGTGGTCTCCCATCCAGGTACTAACTAGGCCCGACACTGCTTAGCTTCCGAGATCAGACGAGATCGGGCGCAATCAGTGTGGTGTGTCCGTAGTCTCTGGGCCTAGTGAGTTTTGTACTTTTAAGCATCTAGTCAGCTAGACCTTGCAGTTTTGAATGGCAATTGAGAAATGGCTCACTTCCTGAACTTGGAGCACAAAAAAGCCTACAGCACCTGGTATTCCCAGGCGGTCTCCCATCCAGGTACTAACGAGGCCCGACACTGCTTAGCTTCCGAGATCAGACGAGATCGGGCGCATTCAGTGTGGTGTGGCCGTAGGCTCTGGGCCCTGTGAGTTTTGTACTTTTAAGCATCTAGTCGGCTAGACCTTGCAGTTTTAAAAGGCAATTGAGAAAGGGCTCACTTCCTGAACTTGGAGCACAAAAAAGCCTACAGCACCTGGTATTCCCAGGCAGTCTCCCATCCAGGTACTAACTAGGCCTGACACTGCTTAACTTCCGAGATCAGACGAGATCGGGTGCATTCAGTGTGGTGTGGCCGTAGGCTCTAGGAATGCTAAGAATATTACTCTTATGCATTTGCATTTAGTAAGCTAAGCCATGCAGCCACTTGCAACATGATACCACGCTCATCGCTCGATCAGGCGAGATATATAAGACTGGTGAGCCCATTCAGGACTCCTATGTCTGGTAGGATAACTTTAATTCATCCATCCTGTGTCTGTTGCAGGGAGGTGGAGAGAACAATCAACACAATAATGGTTTTCTTTCATGCCTCTTGAAGGACTCAATATTCTCTGTACTGCATTACATGTGAAAGTCGATTTATTACCCATGAACACACTACCTGTATGCTAATTCTATGTAAAAAGGTAGCTCCAGCCTTCATGATGTTGTCCAACATTTCCGCTATAAAACGGGATACAATTATTTTGGAAACATACCAAATTTGAAAAATAATTGAGAAGTTGCGCAATTACTAATCATGGAGCACAAAAAAGCCTACAGCACCTGGTATTCCCAGGCAGTCTCCCATCCAGGTACTAACTAGGCCCGACCCTGTTTAGCTTCCGAGATCGGGCGCATTCAGTGTGGTGTGGCCGTAGGCTCTGGGCCTAGTGAGTTTTGTACTTTTAAGCATCTAGTCGGCTAGACCTTGCAGTTTTGAAAGGCAATTGTGAAATGGCTCACTTCCTGAACTTGGAGCACAAAAAAGCCTACAGCACCTGGTATTCCCAGGCGGTCTCCCATCCAGGTACTAACGAGGCCCGACACTGCTTAGCTTCCGAGATCAGACGAGATCAGGCGCATTCAGTGTGGTGTGGCCGTAGGCTCTGGGCCTTGTGAGTTTTGTACTTTTAAGCATCTAGTCGGCTAGACCTTGCAGTTTTGAAAGGCAATTGAGAAATGGCTCACTTCCTGAACTTGGAGTACCAAAAAGCCTACAGCACCTGGTATTCCCAGGCGGTCTCCCATCCAGGTACTAACTAGGCCCGACACTGCTTAGCTTCTGAGATCAGACGAGATCAGGCGCATTCAGTGTGGTGTGGCCGTAGGGTCTGGGCCTAGTGAGTTTTGTACTTTTAAGCATCTAGTCGGCTAGACCTTGCAGTTTTGAAAGGCAATTGTGAAATGGCTCACTTCCTGAACTTGGAGCACAAAAAAGCCTACAGCACCTGGTATTCCCAGGTGGTCTCCCATCCAGGTACTAACTAGGCCCGACACTGCTTAGCTTCTGAGATCAGACGAGATCAGGCGCATTCAGTGTGGTGTGGCCGTAGGCTCTGGGCCTAGTGAGTTTTGTACTTTTAAGCATCTAGTCGGCTAGACCTTGCAGTTTTAAAAGGCAATTGAGAAAGGGCTCACTTCCTGAACTTGGAGCACAAAAAAGCCTACAGCACCTGGTATTCCCAGGCGGTCTCCCATCCAGGCACTAACTAGGCCTGACACTGCTTAACTTCCGAGATCAGACGAGATCGGGTGCATTCAGTGTGGTGTGGCCGTAGGCTCTAGGAATGCTAAGAATATTACTCTTATGCATTTGCATTTAGTAAGCTAAGCCATGCAGCCACTTGCAACATGATACCACGCTCATCGCTCGATCAGGCGAGATATATAAGACTGGTGGGCCCATTCAGGACTCCTATGTCTGGTAGGATAACTTTAATTCATCCATCCTGTGTCTGTTGCAGGGAGGTGGAGAGAACAATCAACACAATAATGGGTTTCTTTCATGCCTCTTGAAGGACTCAATATTCTCTGTACTGCATTACATGTGAAAGTCGATTTATTACCCATGAACACACTACCTGTATGCTAATTCTATGTAAAAAGGTAGCTCCAGCCCTCATGATGTTGTCCAACATTTCCGCTATAAAACGGGATACAATTATTTTGGAAACATACCAAATTTGAAAAATAATTGAGAAGTTGCGCAATTACTAATCATGGAGCACAAAAAAGCCTACAGCACCTGGTATTCCCAGGCAGTCTCCCATCCAGGTACTAACTAGGCCCGACCCTGCTTAGCTTCCGAGATCGGGCGCATTCAGTGTGGTGTGGCCGTAGGCTCTGGGCCTAGTGAGTTTTGTACTTTTAAGCATCTAGTCGGCTAGACCTTGCAGTTTTGAAAGGCAATTGTGAAATGGCTCACTTCCTGAACTTGGAGCACAAAAAAGCCTACAGCACCTGGTATTCCCAGGCGGTCTCCCATCCAGGTACTAACGAGGCCCGACACTGCTTAGCTTCCTAGATCAGACACATTCAGTGTGGTGTGGCCGTAGGCTCTGGGCCTTGTGAGTTTTGTACTTTTAAGCATCTAGTCGGCTAGACCTTGCAGTTTTGAAAGGCAATTGTGAAATGGCTCACTTCCTGAACTTGGAGCACAAAAAAGCCTACAGCACCTGGTATTCCCAGGCAGTCTCCCATCCAGGTACTAACTAGGCCCGACCCTGTTTAGCTTCCGAGATCGGGCGCATTCAGTGTGGTGTGGCCGTAGGCTCTGGGCCTAGTGAGTTTTGTACTTTTAAGCATCTAGTCGGCTAGACCTTGCAGTTTTGAAAGGCAATTGAGAAATGGCTCACTTCCTGAACTTGGAGTACAAAAAAGCCTACAGCACCTGGTATTCCCAGGCGGTCTCCCATCCAGGTACTAACTAGGCCCGACACTGCTTAGCTTCTGAGATCAGACGAGATCAGGCGCATTCAGTGTGGTGTGGCCGTAGGCTCTGGGCCTAGTGAGTTTTGTACTTTTAAGCATCTAGTCGGCTAGACCTTGCAGTTTTGAAAGGCAATTGTGAAATGGCTCACTTCCTGAACTTGGAGCACAAAAAAGCCTACAGCACCTGGTATTCCCAGGTGGTCTCCCATCCAGGTACTAACTAGGCCCGACACTGCTTAGCTTCCGAGATCAGACGAGATCGGGCGCAATCAGTGTGGTGTGTCCGTAGTCTCTGGGCCTAGTGAGTTTTGTACTTTTAAGCATCTAGTCAGCTAGACCTTGCAGTTTTGAATGGCAATTGAGAAATGGCTCACTTCCTGAACTTGGAGCACAAAAAAGCCTACAGCACCTGGTATTCCCAGGCGGTCTCCCATCCAGGTACTAACGAGGCCCGACACTGCTTAGCTTCCGAGATCAGACGAGATCGGGCGCATTCAGTGTGGTGTGGCCGTAGGCTCTGGGCCCTGTGAGTTTTGTACTTTTAAGCATCTAGTCGGCTAGACCTTGCAGTTTTAAAAGGCAATTGAGAAAGGGCTCACTTCCTGAACTTGGAGCACAAAAAAGCCTACAGCACCTGGTATTCCCAGGCAGTCTCCCATCCAGGTACTAACTAGGCCTGACACTGCTTAACTTCCGAGATCAGACGAGATCGGGTGCATTCAGTGTGGTGTGGCCGTAGGCTCTAGGAATGCTAAGAATATTACTCTTATGCATTTGCATTTAGTAAGCTAAGCCATGCAGCCACTTGCAACATGATACCACGCTCATCGCTCGATCAGGCGAGATATATAAGACTGGTGAGCCCATTCAGGACTCCTATGTCTGGTAGGATAACTTTAATTCATCCATCCTGTGTCTGTTGCAGGGAGGTGGAGAGAACAATCAACACAATAATGGTTTTCTTTCATGCCTCTTGAAGGACTCAATATTCTCTGTACTGCATTACATGTGAAAGTCGATTTATTACCCATGAACACACTACCTGTATGCTAATTCTATGTAAAAAGGTAGCTCCAGCCTTCATGATGTTGTCCAACATTTCCGCTATAAAACGGGATACAATTATTTTGGAAACATACCAAATTTGAAAAATAATTGAGAAGTTGCGCAATTACTAATCATGGAGCACAAAAAAGCCTACAGCACCTGGTATTCCCAGGCAGTCTCCCATCCAGGTACTAACTAGGCCCGACCCTGTTTAGCTTCCGAGATCGGGCGCATTCAGTGTGGTGTGGCCGTAGGCTCTGGGCCTAGTGAGTTTTGTACTTTTAAGCATCTAGTCGGCTAGACCTTGCAGTTTTGAAAGGCAATTGTGAAATGGCTCACTTCCTGAACTTGGAGCACAAAAAAGCCTACAGCACCTGGTATTCCCAGGCGGTCTCCCATCCAGGTACTAACGACGCCCGACACTGCTTAGCTTCCGAGATCAGACGAGATCAGGCGCATTCAGTGTGGTGTGGCCGTAGGCTCTGGGCCTTGTGAGTTTTGTACTTTTAAGCATCTAGTCGGCTAGACCTTGCAGTTTTGAAAGGCAATTGAGAAATGGCTCACTTCCTGAACTTGGAGTACCAAAAAGCCTACAGCACCTGGTATTCCCAGGCGGTCTCCCATCCAGGTACTAACTAGGCCCGACACTGCTTAGCTTCTGAGATCAGACGAGATCAGGCGCATTCAGTGTGGTGTGGCCGTAGGGTCTGGGCCTAGTGAGTTTTGTACTTTTAAGCATCTAGTCGGCTAGACCTTGCAGTTTTGAAAGGCAATTGTGAAATGGCTCACTTCCTGAACTTGGAGCACAAAAAAGCCTACAGCACCTGGTATTCCCAGGTGGTCTCCCATCCAGGTACTAACTAGGCCCGACACTGCTTAGCTTCTGAGATCAGACGAGATCAGGCGCATTCAGTGTGGTGTGGCCGTAGGCTCTGGGCCTAGTGAGTTTTGTACTTTTAAGCATCTAGTCGGCTAGACCTTGCAGTTTTAAAAGGCAATTGAGAAAGGGCTCACTTCCTGAACTTGGAGCACAAAAAAGCCTACAGCACCTGGTATTCCCAGGCGGTCTCCCATCCAGGCACTAACTAGGCCTGACACTGCTTAACTTCCGAGATCAGACGAGATCGGGTGCATTCAGTGTGGTGTGGCCGTAGGCTCTAGGAATGCTAAGAATATTACTCTTATGCATTTGCATTTAGTAAGCTAAGCCATGCAGCCACTTGCAACATGATACCACGCTCATCGCTCGATCAGGCGAGATATATAAGACTGGTGGGCCCATTCAGGACTCCTATGTCTGGTAGGATAACTTTAATTCATCCATCCTGTGTCTGTTGCAGGGAGGTGGAGAGAACAATCAACACAATAATGGGTTTCTTTCATGCCTCTTGAAGGACTCAATATTCTCTGTACTGCATTACATGTGAAAGTCGATTTATTACCCATGAACACACTACCTGTATGCTAATTCTATGTAAAAAGGTAGCTCCAGCCCTCATGATGTTGTCCAACATTTCCGCTATAAAACGGGATACAATTATTTTGGAAACATACCAAATTTGAAAAATAATTGAGAAGTTGCGCAATTACTAATCATGGAGCACAAAAAAGCCTACAGCACCTGGTATTCCCAGGCAGTCTCCCATCCAGGTACTAACTAGGCCCGACCCTGCTTAGCTTCCGAGATCGGGCGCATTCAGTAGGCTCTGGGCCTAGTGAGTTTTGTACTTTTAAGCATCTAGTCGGCTAGACCTTGCAGTTTTGAAAGGCAATTGTGAAATGGCTCACTTCCTGAACTTGGAGCACAAAAAAGCCTACAGCACCTGGTATTCCCAGGCGGTCTCCCATCCAGGTACTAACGAGGCCCGACACTGCTTAGCTTCCTAGATCAGACACATTCAGTGTGGTGTGGCCGTAGGCTCTGGGCCTTGTGAGTTTTGTACTTTTAAGCATCTAGTCGGCTAGACCTTGCAGTTTTGAAAGGCAATTGTGAAATGGCTCACTTCCTGAACTTGGAGCACAAAAAAGCCTACAGCACCTGGTATTCCCAGGTGGTCTCCCATCCAGGTACTAACTAGGCCCGACACTGCTTAGCTTCCGAGATCAGACGAGATCGGGCGCAATCAGTGTGGTGTGGCCGTAGGCTCTGGGCCTAGTGAGTTTTGTACTTTTAAGCATCTAGTCAGCTAGACCTTGCAGTTTTAAAGGCAATTGAGAAATGGCTCACTTCCTGAACTTGGAGCACAAAAAAGCCTACAGCACCTGTTATTCCCAGGCGGTCTCCCATCCAGGTACTAACGAGGCCCGACACTGCTTAGCTTCCGAGATCAGACGCATTCAGTGTGGTGTGGCCGTAGGCTCTGGGCCTTGTGAGTTTTGTACTTTTAAGCATCTAGTCGGCTAGACCTTGCAGTTTTGAAAGGCAATTGAGAAATGGCTCACTTCCTGAACTTGGAGTACAAAAAAGCCTACAGCACCTGGTATTCCCAGGCGGTCTCCCATCCAGGTACTAACTAGGCCCGACACTGCTTAGCTTCTGAGATCAGACGAGATCAGGCGCATTCAGTGTGGTGTGGCCGTAGGCTCTGGGCCCAGTGAGTTTTGTACTTTTAAGCATCTAGTCGGCTAGACCTTGCAGTTTTAAAAGGCAATTGAGAAAGGGCTCACTTCCTGAACTTGGAGCACAAAAAAGCCTACAGCACCTGGTATTCCCAGGCGGTCTCCCATCCAGGTACTAACTAGGCCTGACACTGCTTAACTTCCGAGATCAGACGAGATCGGGTGCATTCAGTGTGGTGTGGCCGTAGGCTCTAGGAATGCTAAGAATATTACTCTTATGCATTTGCATTTAGTAAGCTAAGCCATGCAGCCACTTGCAACATGATACCACGCTCATCGCTCGATCAGGCGAGATATATAAGACTGGTGGGCCCATTCAGGACTCCTATGTCTGGTAGGATAACTTTAATTCATCCATCCTGTGTCTGTTGCAGGGAGGTGGCGAGAACAATCAACACAATAATGGTTTTCTTTCATGCCTCTTGAAGGACTCAATATTCTCTGTACTGCATTACATGTGAAAGTCGATTTATTACCCATGAACACACTACCTGTATGCTAATTCTATGTAAAAAGGTAGCTCCAGCCCTCATGATGTTGTCCAACATTTCCGCTATAAAACGGTATACAATTATTTTGGAAACATACCAAATTTGAAAAATAATTGAGAAGTTGCGCAATTACTAATCATGGAGCACAAAAAAGCCTACAGCACCTGGTATTCCCAGGCAGTCTCCCATCCAGGTACTAACTAGGCCCGACCCTGCTTAGCTTCCGAGATCAGGCGCATTCAGTGTGGTGTGGCCGTAGGCTCTGGGCCTAGTGAGTTTTGTACTTTTAAGCATCTAGTCGGCTAGACCTTGCAGTTTTGAAAGGCAATTGTGAAATGGCTCACTTCCTGAACTTGGAGCACAAAAAAGCCTACAGCACCTGGTATTCTCAGGTGGTCTCCCATCCAGGTACTAACGAGGCCCGACACTGCTTAGCTTCCGAGATCAGACGCATTCAGTGTGGTGTGGCCGTAGGCTCTGGGCCTTGCGAGTTTTGTACTTTTAAGCATCTAGTCGGCTAGACCTTACAGTTTTGAAAGGCAATTGTGAAATGGCTCACTTCCTGAACTTGGAGCACAAAAAAGCCTACAGCACCTGGTATTCCCAGGCGGTCTCCCATCCAGGTACTAACGAGGCCCGACACTGCTTAGCTTCTGAGATCAGACGAGATCGGGCGCATTCAGTGTGGTGTGGCCGTAGGCTCTGGGCCTTGTGAGTTTTGTACTTTTAAGCATCTAGTCGGCTAGACCTTGCAGTTTTAAAAGGCAATTGAGAAAGGGCTCACTTCCTGAACTTGGAGCACAAAAAAGCCTACAGCACCTGGTATTCCCAGGCAGTCTCCCATCCAGGTACTAACTAGGCCTGACACTGCTTAACTTCCGAGATCAGACGAGATCGGGTGCATTCAGTGTGGTGTGGCCGTAGGCTCTAGGAATGCTAAGAATATTACTCTTATGCATTTGCATTTAGTAAGCTAAGCCATGCAGCCACTTGCAACATGATACCACGCTCATCGCTCGATCAGGCTCGATCAGGCGAGATATATAAGACTGGTGGGCCCATTCAGGACTCCTATGTCTGGTAGGATAACTTTAATTCATCCATCCTGTGTCTGTTGCAGGGAGGTGGAGAGAACAATCAACACAATAATGGTTTTCTTTCATGCCTCTTGAAGGACTCAATATTCTCTGTACTGCATTACATGTGAAAGTCGATTTATTACCCATGAACACACTACCTGTATGCTAATTCTATGTAAAAAGGTAGCTCCAGCCCTCATGATGTTGTCCAACATTTCCGCTATAAAACGGGATACAATTATTTTGGAAACATACCAAATTTGAAAAATAATTGAGAAGTTGCGCAATTACTAATCATGGAGCACAAAAAAGCCTACAGCACCTGGTATTCCCAGGCAGTCTCCCATCCAGGTACTAACTAGGCCCGACCCTGTTTAGCTTCCGAGATCGGGCGCATTCAGTGTGGTGTGGCCGTAGGCTCTGGGCCTAGTGAGTTTTGTACTTTTAAGCATCTAGTCGGCTAGACCTTGCAGTTTTGAAAGGCAATTGAGAAATGGCTCACTTCCTGAACTTGGAGTACAAAAAAGCCTACAGCACCTGGTATTCCCAGGCGGTCTCCCATCCAGGTACTAACTAGGCCCGACACTGCTTAGCTTCTGAGATCAGACGAGATCAGGCGCATTCAGTGTGGTGTGGCCGTAGGCTCTGGGCCTAGTGAGTTTTGTACTTTTAAGCATCTAGTCGGCTAGACCTTGCAGTTTTGAAAGGCAATTGTGAAATGGCTCACTTCCTGAACTTGGAGCACAAAAAAGCCTACAGCACCTGGTATTCCCAGGTGGTCTCCCATCCAGGTACTAACTAGGCCCGACACTGCTTAGCTTCCGAGATCAGACGAGATCGGGCGCAATCAGTGTGGTGTGTCCGTAGTCTCTGGGCCTAGTGAGTTTTGTACTTTTAAGCATCTAGTCAGCTAGACCTTGCAGTTTTGAATGGCAATTGAGAAATGGCTCACTTCCTGAACTTGGAGCACAAAAAAGCCTACAGCACCTGGTATTCCCAGGCGGTCTCCCATCCAGGTACTAACGAGGCCCGACACTGCTTAGCTTCCGAGATCAGACGAGATCGGGCGCATTCAGTGTGGTGTGGCCGTAGGCTCTGGGCCCTGTGAGTTTTGTACTTTTAAGCATCTAGTCGGCTAGACCTTGCAGTTTTAAAAGGCAATTGAGAAAGGGCTCACTTCCTGAACTTGGAGCACAAAAAAGCCTACAGCACCTGGTATTCCCAGGCAGTCTCCCATCCAGGTACTAACTAGGCCTGACACTGCTTAACTTCCGAGATCAGACGAGATCGGGTGCATTCAGTGTGGTGTGGCCATAGGCTCTAGGAATGCTAAGAATATTACTCTTATGCATTTGCATTTAGTAAGCTAAGCCATGCAGCCACTTGCAACATGATACCACGCTCATCGCTCGATCAGGCGAGATATATAAGACTGGTGAGCCCATTCAGGACTCCTATGTCTGGTAGGATAACTTTAATTCATCCATCCTGTGTCTGTTGCAGGGAGGTGGAGAGAACAATCAACACAATAATGGTTTTCTTTCATGCCTCTTGAAGGACTCAATATTCTCTGTACTGCATTACATGTGAAAGTCGATTTATTACCCATGAACACACTACCTGTATGCTAATTCTATGTAAAAAGGTAGCTCCAGCCTTCATGATGTTGTCCAACATTTCCGCTATAAAACGGGATACAATTATTTTGGAAACATACCAAATTTGAAAAATAATTGAGAAGTTGCGCAATTACTAATCATGGAGCACAAAAAAGCCTACAGCACCTGGTATTCCCAGGCAGTCTCCCATCCAGGTACTAACTAGGCCCGACCCTGTTTAGCTTCCGAGATCGGGCGCATTCAGTGTGGTGTGGCCGTAGGCTCTGGGCCTAGTGAGTTTTGTACTTTTAAGCATCTAGTCGGCTAGACCTTGCAGTTTTGAAAGGCAATTGTGAAATGGCTCACTTCCTGAACTTGGAGCACAAAAAAGCCTACAGCACCTGGTATTCCCAGGCGGTCTCCCATCCAGGTACTAACGAGGCCCGACACTGCTTAGCTTCCGAGATCAGACGAGATCAGGCGCATTCAGTGTGGTGTGGCCGTAGGCTCTGGGCCTTGTGAGTTTTGTACTTTTAAGCATCTAGTCGGCTAGACCTTGCAGTTTTGAAAGGCAATTGAGAAATGGCTCACTTCCTGAACTTGGAGTACCAAAAAGCCTACAGCACCTGGTATTCCCAGGCGGTCTCCCATCCAGGTACTAACTAGGCCCGACACTGCTTAGCTTCTGAGATCAGACGAGATCAGGCGCATTCAGTGTGGTGTGGCCGTAGGGTCTGGGCCTAGTGAGTTTTGTACTTTTAAGCATCTAGTCGGCTAGACCTTGCAGTTTTGAAAGGCAATTGTGAAATGGCTCACTTCCTGAACTTGGAGCACAAAAAAGCCTACAGCACCTGGTATTCCCAGGTGGTCTCCCATCCAGGTACTAACTAGGCCCGACACTGCTTAGCTTCTGAGATCAGACGAGATCAGGCGCATTCAGTGTGGTGTGGCCGTAGGCTCTGGGCCTAGTGAGTTTTGTACTTTTAAGCATCTAGTCGGCTAGACCTTGCAGTTTTAAAAGGCAATTGAGAAAGGGCTCACTTCCTGAACTTGGAGCACAAAAAAGCCTACAGCACCTGGTATTCCCAGGCGGTCTCCCATCCAGGCACTAACTAGGCCTGACACTGCTTAACTTCCGAGATCAGACGAGATCGGGTGCATTCAGTGTGGTGTGGCCGTAGGCTCTAGGAATGCTAAGAATATTACTCTTATGCATTTGCATTTAGTAAGCTAAGCCATGCAGCCACTTGCAACATGATACCACGCTCATCGCTCGATCAGGCGAGATATATAAGACTGGTGGGCCCATTCAGGACTCCTATGTCTGGTAGGATAACTTTAATTCATCCATCCTGTGTCTGTTGCAGGGAGGTGGAGAGAACAATCAACACAATAATGGGTTTCTTTCATGCCTCTTGAAGGACTCAATATTCTCTGTACTGCATTACATGTGAAAGTCGATTTATTACCCATGAACACACTACCTGTATGCTAATTCTATGTAAAAAGGTAGCTCCAGCCCTCATGATGTTGTCCAACATTTCCGCTATAAAACGGGATACAATTATTTTGGAAACATACCAAATTTGAAAAATAATTGAGAAGTTGCGCAATTACTAATCATGGAGCACAAAAAAGCCTACAGCACCTGGTATTCCCAGGCAGTCTCCCATCCAGGTACTAACTAGGCCCGACCCTGCTTAGCTTCTGAGATCGGGCGCATTCAGTGTGGTGTGGCCGTAGGCTCTGGGCCTAGTGAGTTTTGTACTTTTAAGCATCTAGTCGGCTAGACCTTGCAGTTTTGAAAGGCAATTGTGAAATGGCTCACTTCCTGAACTTGGAGCACAAAAAAGCATACAGCACCTGGTATTCCCAGGCGGTCTCCCATCCAGGTACTAACGAGGCCCGACACTGCTTAGCTTCCTAGATCAGACACATTCAGTGTGGTGTGGCCGTAGGCTCTGGGCCTTGTGAGTTTTGTACTTTTAAGCATCTAGTCGGCTAGACCTTGCAGTTTTGAAAGGCAATTGTGAAATGGCTCACTTCCTGAACTTGGAGCACAAAAAAGCCTACAGCACCTGGTATTCCCAGGTGGTCTCCCATCCAGGTACTAACTAGGCCCGACACTGCTTAGCTTCCGAGATCAGACGAGATCGGGCGCAATCAGTGTGGTGTGGCCGTAGGCTCTGGGCCTAGTGAGTTTTGTACTTTTAAGCATCTAGTCAGCTAGACCTTGCAGTTTTAAAGGCAATTGAGAAATGGCTCACTTCCTGAACTTGGAGCACAAAAAAGCCTACAGCACCTGTTATTCCCAGGCGGTCTCCCATCCAGGTACTAACGAGGCCCGACACTGCTTAGCTTCCGAGATCAGACGCATTCAGTGTGGTGTGGCCGTAGGCTCTGGGCCTTGTGAGTTTTGTACTTTTAAGCATCTAGTCGGCTAGACCTTGCAGTTTTGAAAGGCAATTGAGAAATGGCTCACTTCCTGAACTTGGAGTACAAAAAAGCCTACAGCACCTGGTATTCCCAGGCGGTCTCCCATCCAGGTACTAACTAGGCCCGACACTGCTTAGCTTCTGAGATCAGACGAGATCAGGCGCATTCAGTGTGGTGTGGCCGTAGGCTCTGGGCCCAGTGAGTTTTGTACTTTTAAGCATCTAGTCGGCTAGACCTTGCAGTTTTAAAAGGCAATTGAGAAAGGGCTCACTTCCTGAACTTGGAGCACAAAAAAGCCTACAGCACCTGGTATTCCCAGGCGGTCTCCCATCCAGGTACTAACTAGGCCTGACACTGCTTAACTTCCGAGATCAGACGAGATCGGGTGCATTCAGTGTGGTGTGGCCGTAGGCTCTAGGAATGCTAAGAATATTACTCTTATGCATTTGCATTTAGTAAGCTAAGCCATGCAGCCACTTGCAACATGATACCACGCTCATCGCTCGATCAGGCGAGATATATAAGACTGGTGGGCCCATTCAGGACTCCTATGTCTGGTAGGATAACTTTAATTCATCCATCCTGTGTCTGTTGCAGGGAGGTGGAGAGAACAATCAACACAATAATGGGTTTCTTTCATGCCTCTTGAAGGACTCAATATTCTCTGTACTGCATTACATGTGAAAGTCGATTTATTACCCATGAACACACTACCTGTATGCTAATTCTATGTAAAAAGGTAGCTCCAGCCCTCATGATGTTGTCCAACATTTCCGCTATAAAACGGGATACAATTATTTTGGAAACATACCAAATTTGAAAAATAATTGAGAAGTTGCGCAATTACTAATCATGGAGCACAAAAAAGCCTACAGCACCTGGTATTCCCAGGCAGTCTCCCATCCAGGTACTAACTAGGCCCGACCCTGCTTAGCTTCCTGGGCGCATTCAGTGTGGTGTGGCCGTAGGCTCTGGGCCTAGTGAGTTTTGTACTTTTAAGCATCTAGTCGGCTAGACCTTGCAGTTTTGAAAGGCAATTGTGAAATGGCTCACTTCCTGAACTTGGAGCACAAAAAAGCCTACAGCACCTGGTATTCCCAGGCGGTCTCCCATCCAGGTACTAACGAGGCCCGACACTGCTTAGCTTCCGAGATCAGACGAGATCGGGCGCATTCAGTGTGGTGTGGCCGTAGGCTCTGGGCCTTGTGAGTTTTGTACTTTTAAGCATCTAGTCGGCTAGACCTTGCAGTTTTGAAAGGCAATTGAGAAATGGCTCACTTCCTGAACTTGGAGTACAAAAAAGCCTACAGCACCTGGTATTCCCAGGCGGTCTCCCATCCAGGTACTAACTAGGCCCGACACTGCTTAGCTTCTGAGATCAAACGAGATCAGGCGCATTCAGTGTGGTGTGGCCGTAGGCTCTGGGCCTAGTGAGTTTTGTACTTTTAAGCATCTAGTCGGCTAGACCTTGCAGTTTTGAAAGGCAATTGAGAAAGGGCTCACTTCCTGAACTTGGAGCACAAAAAAGCCTACAGCACCTGGTATTCCCAGGCGGTCTCCCATCCAGGTACTAACTAGGCCTAACACTGCTTAACTTCCGAGATCAGACGAGATCGGGTGCATTCAGTGTGGTGTGGCCGTAGGCTCTAGGAATGCTAAGAATATTACTCTTATGCATTTGCATTTAGTAAGCTAAGCCATGCAGCCACTTGCAACATGATACCACGCTCATCGCTCGATCAGGCTCGATCAGGCGAGATATATAAGACTGGTGGGCCCATTCAGGACTCCTATGTCTGGTAGGATAACTTTAATTCATCCATCCTGTGTCTGTTGCAGGGAGGTGGAGAGAACAATCAACACAATAATGGTTTTCTTTCATGCCTCTTGAAGGACTCAATATTCTCTGTACTGCATTACATGTGAAAGTCGATTTATTACCCATGAACACACTACCTGTATGCTAATTCTATGTAAAAAGGTAGCTCCAGCCCTCATGATGTTGTCCAACATTTCCGCTATAAAACGGGATACAATTATTTTGGAAACATACCAAATTTGAAAAATAATTGAGAAGTTGCGCAATTACTAATCATGGAGCACAAAAAAGCCTACAGCACCTGGTATTCCCAGGCAGTGTCCCATCCAGGTACTAACTAGGCCCAACCCTGCTTAGCTCCCGAGATCGGGCGCATTCAGTGTGGTGTGGCCGTAGGCTCTGGGCCTAGTGAGTTTTGTACTTTTAAGCATCTAGTCGGCTAGACCTTGCAGTTTTGAAAGGCAATTGTGAAATGGCTCACTTCCTGAACTTGGAGCACAAAAAAGCCTACAGCACCTGGTATTCCCAGGCGGTCTCCCATCCAGGTACTAACGAGGCACGACACTGCTTAGCTTCCGAGATCAGACGAGATCGGGTGCATTCAGTGTGGTGTGGCCGTAGGCTCTGGGCCTTGTGAGTTTTGTACTTTTAAGCATCTAGTCGGCTAGACCTTGCAGTTTTGAAAGGCAATTGAGTAATGGCTCACTTCCTGAACTTGGAGTACAAAAAAGCCTACAGCACCTGGTATTCCCAGGCGGTCTCCCATCCAGGTACTAACTAGGCCCGACACTGCTTAGCTTCTGAGATCAGACGAGATCAGGCGCATTCAGTGTGGTGTGGCCGTAGGCTCTGGGCCTAGTGAGTTTTGTACTTTTAAGCATCTAGTCGGCTAGACCTTGCAGTTTTGAAAGGCAATTGTGAAATGGCTCACTTCCTGAACTTGGAGCACAAAAAAGCCTACAGCACCTGGTATTCTCAGGTGGTCTCCCATCCAGGTACTAACGAGGCCCGACACTGCTTAGCTTCCGAGATCAGACGCATTCAGTGTGGTGTGGCCGTAGGCTCTGGGCCTTGTGAGTTTTGTACTTTTAAGCATCTAGTCGGCTAGACCTTACAGTTTTGAAAGGCAATTGTGAAATGGCTCACTTCCTGAACTTGGAGCACAAAAAAGCCTACAGCACCTGGTATTCCCAGGCGGTCTCCCATCCAGGTACTAACGAGGCCCGACACTGCTTAGCTTCCGAGATCAGACGAGATCGGGCGCATTCAGTGTGGTGTGGCCGTAGGCTCTGGGCCTTGTGAGTTTTGTACTTTTAAGCATCTAGTCGGCTAGACCTTGCAGTTTTAAAAGGCAATTGAGAAAGGGCTCACTTCCTGAACTTGGAGCACAAAAAAGCCTACAGCACCTGGTATTCCCAGGCAGTCTCCCATCCAGGTACTAACTAGGCCTGACACTGCTTAACTTCCGAGATCAGACGAGATCGGGTGCATTCAGTGTGGTGTGGCCGTAGGCTCTAGGAATGCTAAGAATATTACTCTTATGCATTTGCATTTAGTAAGCTAAGCCATGCAGCCACTTGCAACATGATACCACGCTCATCGCTCGATCAGGCTCGATCAGGCGAGATATATAAGACTGGTGGGCCCATTCAGGACTCCTATGTCTGGTAGGATAACTTTAATTCATCCATCCTGTGTCTGTTGCAGGGAGGTGGAGAGAACAATCAACACAATAATGGTTTTCTTTCATGCCTCTTGAAGGACTCAATATTCTCTGTACTGCATTACATGTGAAAGTCGATTTATTACCCATGAACACACTACCTGTATGCTAATTCTATGTAAAAAGGTAGCTCCAGCCCTCATGATGTTGTCCAACATTTCCGCTATAAAACGGGATACAATTATTTTGGAAACATACCAAATTTGAAAAATAATTGAGAAGTTGCGCAATTACTAATCATGGAGCACAAAAAAGCCTACAGCACCTGGTATTCCCAGGCAGTCTCCCATCCAGGTACTAACTAGGCCCGACCCTGTTTAGCTTCCGAGATCGGGCGCATTCAGTGTGGTGTGGCCGTAGGCTCTGGGCCTAGTGAGTTTTGTACTTTTAAGCATCTAGTCGGCTAGACCTTGCAGTTTTGAAAGGCAATTGAGAAATGGCTCACTTCCTGAACTTGGAGTACAAAAAAGCCTACAGCACCTGGTATTCCCAGGCGGTCTCCCATCCAGGTACTAACTAGGCCCGACACTGCTTAGCTTCTGAGATCAGACGCATTCAGTGTGGTGTGGCCGTAGGCTCTGGGCCTAGTGAGTTTTGTACTTTTAAGCATCTAGTCGGCTAGACCTTGCAGTTTTGAAAGGCAATTGTGAAATGGCTCACTTCCTGAACTTGGAGCACAAAAAAGCCTACAGCACCTGGTATTCCCAGGTGGTCTCCCATCCAGGTACTAACTAGGCCCGACACTGCTTAGCTTCCGAGATCAGACGAGATCGGGCGCAATCAGTGTGGTGTGTCCGTAGTCTCTGGGCCTAGTGAGTTTTGTACTTTTAAGCATCTAGTCAGCTAGACCTTGCAGTTTTGAATGGCAATTGAGAAATGGCTCACTTCCTGAACTTGGAGCACAAAAAAGCCTACAGCACCTGGTATTCCCAGGCGGTCTCCCATCCAGGTACTAACGAGGCCCGACACTGCTTAGCTTCCGAGATCAGACGAGATCGGGCGCATTCAGTGTGGTGTGGCCGTAGGCTCTGGGCCCTGTGAGTTTTGTACTTTTAAGCATCTAGTCGGCTAGACCTTGCAGTTTTAAAAGGCAATTGAGAAAGGGCTCACTTCCTGAACTTGGAGCACAAAAAAGCCTACAGCACCTGGTATTCCCAGGCGGTCTCAAATCCAGGTACTAACTAGGCCTGACACTGCTTAACTTCCGAGATCAGACGAGATCGGGTGCATTCAGTGTGGTGTGGCCGTAGGCTCTAGGAATGCTAAGAATATTACTCTTATGCATTTGCATTTAGTAAGCTAAGCCATGCAGCCACTTGCAACATGATACCACGCTCATCGCTCGATCAGGCGAGATATATAAGACTGGTGAGCCCATTCAGGACTCCTATGTCTGGTAGGATAACTTTAATTCATCCATCCTGTGTCTGTTGCAGGGAGGTGGAGAGAACAATCAACACAATAATGGTTTTCTTTCATGCCTCTTGAAGGACTCAATATTCTCTGTACTGCATTACATGTGAAAGTCGATTTATTACCCATGAACACACTACCTGTATGCTAATTCTATGTAAAAAGGTAGCTCCAGCCCTCATGATGTTGTCCAACATTTCCGCTATAAAACGGGATACAATTATTTTGGAAACATACCAAATTTGAAAAATAATTGAGAAGTTGCGCAATTACTAATCATGGAGCACAAAAAAGCCTACAGCACCTGGTATTCCCAGGCAGTCTCCCATCCAGGTACTAACTAGGCCCGACCCTGTTTAGCTTCCGAGATCGGGCGCATTCAGTGTGGTGTGGCCGTAGGCTCTGGGCCTAGTGAGTTTTGTACTTTTAAGCATCTAGTGGGCTAGACCTTGCAGTTTTGAAAGGCAATTGTGAAATGGCTCACTTCCTGAACTTGGAGCACAAAAAAGCCTACAGCACCTGGTATTCCCAGGCGGTCTCCCATCCAGGTACTAACGAGGCCCGACACTGCTTAGCTTCCGAGATCAGACGAGATCGGGCGCATTCAGTGTGGTGTGGCCGTAGGCTCTGGGCCTTGTGAGTTTTGTACTTTTAAGCATCTAGTCGGCTAGACCTTGCAGTTTTGAAAGGCAATTGAGAAATGGCTCACTTCCTGAACTTGGAGTACCAAAAAGCCTACAGCACCTGGTATTCCCAGGCGGTCTCCCATCCAGGTACTAACTAGGCCCGACACTGCTTAGCTTCTGAGATCAGACGAGATCAGGCGCATTCAGTGTGGTGTGGCCGTAGGGTCTGGGCCTAGTGAGTTTTGTACTTTTAAGCATCTAGTCGGCTAGACCTTGCAGTTTTGAAAGGCAATTGTGAAATGGCTCACTTCCTGAACTTGGAGCACAAAAAAGCCTACAGCACCTGGTATTCCCAGGTGGTCTCCCATCCAGGTACTAACTAGGCCCGACACTGCTTAGCTTCTGAGATCAGACGAGATCAGGCGCATTCAGTGTGGTGTGGCCGTAGGCTCTGGGCCTAGTGAGTTTTGTACTTTTAAGCATCTAGTCGGCTAGACCTTGCAGTTTTAAAAGGCAATTGAGAAAGGGCTCACTTCCTGAACTTGGAGCACAAAAAAGCCTACAGCACCTGGTATTCCCAGGCGGTCTCCCATCCAGGCACTAACTAGGCCTGACACTGCTTAACTTCCGAGATCAGACGAGATCGGGTGCATTCAGTGTGGTGTGGCCGTAGGCTCTAGGAATGCTAAGAATATTACTCTTATGCATTTGCATTTAGTAAGCTAAGCCATGCAGCCACTTGCAACATGATACCACGCTCATCGCTCGATCAGGCGAGATATATAAGACTGGTGGGCCCATTCAGGACTCCTATGTCTGGTAGGATAACTTTAATTCATCCATCCTGTGTCTGTTGCAGGGAGGTGGAGAGAACAATCAACACAATAATGGGTTTCTTTCATGCCTCTTGAAGGACTCAATATTCTCTGTACTGCATTACATGTGAAAGTCGATTTATTACCCATGAACACACTACCTGTATGCTAATTCTATGTAAAAAGGTAGCTCCAGCCCTCATGATGTTGTCCAACATTTCCGCTATAAAACGGGATACAATTATTTTGGAAACATACCAAATTTGAAAAATAATTGAGAAGTTGCGCAATTACTAATCATGGAGCACAAAAAAGCCTACAGCACCTGGTATTCCCAGGCAGTCTCCCATCCAGGTACTAACTAGGCCCAACCCTGCTTAGCTTCCGAGATCGGGCGCATTCAGTGTGGTGTGGCCGTAGGCTCTGGGCCTAGTGAGTTTTGTACTTTTAAGCATCTAGTCGGCTAGACCTTGCAGTTTTGAAAGGCAATTGTGAAATGGCTCACTTCCTGAACTTGGAGCACAAAAAAGCCTACAGCACCTGGTATTCCCAGGTGGTCTCCCATCCAGGTACTAACTAGGCCCGACACTGCTTAGCTTCCGAGATCAGACGAGATCGGGCGCAATCAGTGTGGTGTGGCCGTAGGCTCTGGGCCTAGTGAGTTTTGTACTTTTAAGCATCTAGTCAGCTAGACCTTGCAGTTTTGAAAGGCAATTGAGAAATGGCTCACTTCCTGAACTTGGAGCACAAAAAAGCCTACAGCACCTGGTATTCCCAGGCGGTCTCCCATCCAGGTACTAACAAGGCCCGACACTGCTTAGCTTCCGAGATCAGACGAGATCGGGCGCATTCAGTGTGGTGTGGCCGTAGGCTCTGAGCCTTGTGAGTTTTGTACTTTTAAGCATCTAGTCGGCTAGACCTTGCAGTTTTGAAAGGCAATTGAGAAATGGCTCACTTCCTGAACTTGGAGTACAAAAAAGCCTACAGCACCTGGTATTCCCAGGCGGTCTCCCATTCAGGTACTAACTAGGCCCGACACTGCTTAGCTTCTGAGATCAGACGAGATCAGGCGCATTCAGTGTGGTGTGGCCGTAGGCTCTGGGCCTAGTGAGTTTTGTACTTTTAAGCATCTAGTCGGCTAGACCTTGCAGTTTTAAAAGGCAATTGAGAAAGGGCTCACTTCCTGAACTTGGAGCACAAAAAAGCCTACAGCACCTGGTATTCCCAGGCGGTCTCCCATCCAGGAACTAACTAGGCCTGACACTGCTTAACTTCAGAGATCAGACGAGATCGGGTGCATTCAGTGTGGTGTGGCCGTAGGCTCTAGGAATGCTAAGAATATTACTCTTATGCATTTGCATTTAGTAAGCTAAGCCATGCAGCCACTTGCAACATGATACCACGCTCATCGCTCGATCAGGCTCGATCAGGCGAGATATATAAGACTGGTGGGCCCATTCAGGACTCCTATGTCTGGTAGGATAACTTTAATTCATCCATCCTGTGTCTGTTGCAGGGAGGTGGCGAGAACAATCAACACAATAATGGTTTTCTTTCATGCCTCTTGAAGGACTCAATATTCTCTGTACTGCATTACATGTGAAAGTCGATTTATTACCCATGAACACACTACCTGTATGCTAATTCTATGTAAAAAGGTAGCTCCAGCCCTCATGATGTTGTCCAACATTTCCGCTATAAAACGGTATACAATTATTTTGGAAACATACCAAATTTGAAAAATAATTGAGAAGTTGCGCAATTACTAATCATGGAGCACAAAAAAGCCTACAGCACCTGGTATTCCCAGGCAGTCTCCCATCCAGGTACTAACTAGGCCCGACCCTGCTTAGCTTCCGAGATCAGGCGCATTCAGTGTGGTGTGGCCGTAGGCTCTGGGCCTAGTGAGTTTTGTACTTTTAAGCATCTAGTCGGCTAGACCTTGCAGTTTTGAAAGGCAATTGTGAAATGGCTCACTTCCTGAACTTGGAGCACAAAAAAGCCTACAGCACCTGGTATTCTCAGGTGGTCTCCCATCCAGGTACTAACGAGGCCCGACACTGCTTAGCTTCCGAGATCAGACGCATTCAGTGTGGTGTGGCCGTAGGCTCTGGGCCTTGTGAGTTTTGTACTTTTAAGCATCTAGTCGGCTAGACCTTACAGTTTTGAAAGGCAATTGTGAAATGGCTCACTTCCTGAACTTGGAGCACAAAAAAGCCTACAGCACCTGGTATTCCCAGGCGGTCTCCCATCCAGGTACTAACGAGGCCCGACACTGCTTAGCTTCCGAGATCAGACGAGATCGGGCGCATTCAGTGTGGTGTGGCCGTAGGCTCTGGGCCTTGTGAGTTTTGTACTTTTAAGCATCTAGTCGGCTAGACCTTGCAGTTTTAAAAGGCAATTGAGAAAGGGCTCACTTCCTGAACTTGGAGCACAAAAAAGCCTACAGCACCTGGTATTCCCAGGCAGTCTCCCATCCAGGTACTAACTAGGCCTGACACTGCTTAACTTCCGAGATCAGACGAGATCGGGTGCATTCAGTGTGGTGTGGCCGTAGGCTCTAGGAATGCTAAGAATATTACTCTTATGCATTTGCATTTAGTAAGCTAAGCCATGCAGCCACTTGCAACATGATACCACGCTCATCGCTCGATCAGGCTCGATCAGGCGAGATATATAAGACTGGTGGGCCCATTCAGGACTCCTATGTCTGGTAGGATAACTTTAATTCATCCATCCTGTGTCTGTTGCAGGGAGGTGGAGAGAACAATCAACACAATAATGGTTTTCTTTCATGCCTCTTGAAGGACTCAATATTCTCTGTACTGCATTACATGTGAAAGTCGATTTATTACCCATGAACACACTACCTGTATGCTAATTCTATGTAAAAAGGTAGCTCCAGCCCTCATGATGTTGTCCAACATTTCCGCTATAAAACGGGATACAATTATTTTGGAAACATACCAAATTTGAAAAATAATTGAGAAGTTGCGCAATTACTAATCATGGAGCACAAAAAAGCCTACAGCACCTGGTATTCCCAGGCAGTCTCCCATCCAGGTACTAACTAGGCCCGACCCTGTTTAGCTTCCGAGATCGGGCGCATTCAGTGTGGTGTGGCCGTAGGCTCTGGGCCTAGTGAGTTTTGTACTTTTAAGCATCTAGTCGGCTAGACCTTGCAGTTTTGAAAGGCAATTGAGAAATGGCTCACTTCCTGAACTTGGAGTACAAAAAAGCCTACAGCACCTGGTATTCCCAGGCGGTCTCCCATCCAGGTACTAACTAGGCCCGACACTGCTTAGCTTCTGAGATCAGACGAGATCAGGCGCATTCAGTGTGGTGTGGCCGTAGGCTCTGGGCCTAGTGAGTTTTGTACTTTTAAGCATCTAGTCGGCTAGACCTTGCAGTTTTGAAAGGCAATTGTGAAATGGCTCACTTCCTGAACTTGGAGCACAAAAAAGCCTACAGCACCTGGTATTCCCAGGTGGTCTCCCATCCAGGTACTAACTAGGCCCGACACTGCTTAGCTTCCGAGATCAGACGAGATCGGGCGCAATCAGTGTGGTGTGTCCGTAGTCTCTGGGCCTAGTGAGTTTTGTACTTTTAAGCATCTAGTCAGCTAGACCTTGCAGTTTTGAATGGCAATTGAGAAATGGCTCACTTCCTGAACTTGGAGCACAAAAAAGCCTACAGCACCTGGTATTCCCAGGCGGTCTCCCATCCAGGTACTAACGAGGCCCGACACTGCTTAGCTTCCGAGATCAGACGAGATCGGGCGCATTCAGTGTGGTGTGGCCGTAGGCTCTGGGCCCTGTGAGTTTTGTACTTTTAAGCATCTAGTCGGCTAGACCTTGCAGTTTTAAAAGGCAATTGAGAAAGGGCTCACTTCCTGAACTTGGAGCACAAAAAAGCCTACAGCACCTGGTATTCCCAGGCGGTCTCCCATCCAGGTACTAACTAGGCCTGACACTGCTTAACTTCCGAGATCAGACGAGATCGGGTGCATTCAGTGTGGTGTGGCCGTAGGCTCTAGGAATGCTAAGAATATTACTCTTATGCATTTGCATTTAGTAAGCTAAGCCATACAGCCACTTGCAACATGATACCACGCTCATCGCTCGATCAGGCGAGATATATAAGACTGGTGAGCCCATTCAGGACTCCTATGTCTGGTAGGATAACTTTAATTCATCCATCCTGTGTCTGTTGCAGGGAGGTGGAGAGAACAATCAACACAATAATGGTTTTCTTTCATGCCTCTTGAAGGACTCAATATTCTCTGTACTGCATTACATGTGAAAGTCGATTTATTACCCATGAACACACTACCTGTATGCTAATTCTATGTAAAAAGGTAGCTCCAGCCCTCATGATGTTGTCCAACATTTCCGCTATAAAACGGGATACAATTATTTTGGAAACATACCAAATTTGAAAAATAATTGAGAAGTTGCGCAATTACTAATCATGGAGCACAAAAAAGCCTACAGCACCTGGTATTCCCAGGCAGTCTCCCATCCAGGTACTAACTAGGCCCGACCCTGTTTAGCTTCCGAGATCGGGCGCATTCAGTGTGGTGTGGCCGTAGGCTCTGGGCCTAGTGAGTTTTGTACTTTTAAGCATCTAGTCGGCTAGACCTTGCAGTTTTGAAAGGCAATTGTGAAATGGCTCACTTCCTGAACTTGGAGCACAAAAAAGCCTACAGCACCTGGTATTCCCAGGCGGTCTCCCATCCAGGTACTAACGAGGCCCGACACTGCTTAGCTTCCGAGATCAGACGAGATCGGGCGCATTCAGTGTGGTGTGGCCGTAGGCTCTGGGCCTTGTGAGTTTTGTACTTTTAAGCATCTAGTCGGCTAGACCTTGCAGTTTTGAAAGGCAATTGAGAAATGGCTCACTTCCTGAACTTGGAGTACCAAAAAGCCTACAGCACCTGGTATTCCCAGGCGGTCTCCCATCCAGGTACTAACTAGGCCCGACACTGCTTAGCTTCTGAGATCAGACGAGATCAGGCGCATTCAGTGTGGTGTGGCCGTAGGGTCTGGGCCTAGTGAGTTTTGTACTTTTAAGCATCTAGTCGGCTAGACCTTGCAGTTTTGAAAGGCAATTGTGAAATGGCTCACTTCCTGAACTTGGAGCACAAAAAAGCCTACAGCACCTGGTATTCCCAGGTGGTCTCCCATCCAGGTACTAACTAGGCCCGACACTGCTTAGCTTCTGAAATCAGACGAGATCAGGCGCATTCAGTGTGGTGTGGCCGTAGGCTCTGGGCCTAGTGAGTTTTGTACTTTTAAGCATCTAGTCGGCTAGACCTTGCAGTTTTAAAAGGCAATTGAGAAAGGGCTCACTTCCTGAACTTGGAGCACAAAAAAGCCTACAGCACCTGGTATTCCCAGGCGGTCTCCCATCCAGGCACTAACTAGGCCTGACACTGCTTAACTTCCGAGATCAGACGAGATCGGGTGCATTCAGTGTGGTGTGGCCGTAGGCTCTAGGAATGCTAAGAATATTACTCTTATGCATTTGCATTTAGTAAGCTAAGCCATGCAGCCACTTGCAACATGATACCACGCTCATCGCTCGATCAGGCGAGATATATAAGACTGGTGGGCCCATTCAGGACTCCTATGTCTGGTAGGATAACTTTAATTCATCCATCCTGTGTCTGTTGCAGGGAGGTGGAGAGAACAATCAACACAATAATGGGTTTCTTTCATGCCTCATGAAGGACTCAATATTCTCTGTACTGCATTACATGTGAAAGTCGATTTATTACCCATGAACACACTACCTGTATGCTAATTCTATGTAAAAAGGTAGCTCCAGCCCTCATGATGTTGTCCAACATTTCCGCTATAAAACGGGATACAATTATTTTGGAAACATACCAAATTTGAAAAATAATTGAGAAGTTGCGCAATTACTAATCATGGAGCACAAAAAAGCCTACAGCACCTGGTATTCCCAGGCAGTCTCCCATCCAGGTACTAACTAGGCCCGACCCTGCTTAGCTTCCGAGATCGGGCGCATTCAGTGTGGTGTGGCCGTAGGCTCTGGGCCTAGTGAGTTTTGTACTTTTAAGCATCTAGTCGGCTAGACCTTGCAGTTTTGAAAGGCAATTGTGAAATGGCTCACTTCCTGAACTTGGAGCACAAAAAAGCCTACAGCACCTGGTATTCCCAGGCGGTCTCCCATCCAGGTACTAACGAGGCCCGACACTGCTTAGCTTCCTAGATCAGACGCATTCAGTGTGGTGTGGCCGTAGGCTCTGGGCCTTGTGAGTTTTGTACTTTTAAGCATCTAGTCGGCTAGACCTTGCAGTTTTGAAAGGCAATTGTGAAATGGCTCACTTCCTGAACTTGGAGCACAAAAAAGCCTACAGCACCTGGTATTCCCAGGTGGTCTCCCATCCAGGTACTAACTAGGCCCGACACTGCTTAGCTTCCGAGATCAGACGAGATCGGGCGCAATCAGTGTGGTGTGGCCGTAGGCTCTGGGCCTAGTGAGTTTTGTACTTTTAAGCATCTAGTCAGCTAGACCTTGCAGTTTTAAAGGCAATTGAGAAATGGCTCACTTCCTGAACTTGGAGCACAAAAAAGCCTACAGCACCTGTTATTCCCAGGCGGTCTCCCATCCAGGTACTAACGAGGCCCGACACTGCTTAGCTTCCGAGATCAGACGCATTCAGTGTGGTGTGGCCGTAGGCTCTGGGCCTTGTGAGTTTTGTACTTTTAAGCATCTAGTCGGCTAGACCTTGCAGTTTTGAAAGGCAATTGAGAAATGGCTCACTTCCTGAACTTGGAGTACAAAAAAGCCTACAGCACCTGGTATTCCCAGGCGGTCTCCCATCCAGGTACTAACTAGGCCCGACACTGCTTAGCTTCTGAGATCAGACGAGATCAGGCGCATTCAGTGTGGTGTGGCCGTAGGCTCTGGGCCCAGTGAGTTTTGTACTTTTAAGCATCTAGTCGGCTAGACCTTGCAGTTTTAAAAGGCAATTGAGAAAGGGCTCACTTCCTGAACTTGGAGCACAAAAAAGCCTACAGCACCTGGTATTCCCAGGCGGTCTCCCATCCAGGTACTAACTAGGCCTGACACTGCTTAACTTCCGAGATCAGACGAGATCGGGTGCATTCAGTGTGGTGTGGCCGTAGGCTCTAGGAATGCTAAGAATATTACTCTTATGCATTTGCATTTAGTAAGCTAAGCCATGCAGCCACTTGCAACATGATACCACGCTCATCGCTCGATCAGGCGAGATATATAAGACTGGTGGGCCCATTCAGGACTCCTATGTCTGGTAGGATAACTTTAATTCATCCATCCTGTGTCTGTTGCAGGGAGGTGGAGAGAACAATCAACACAATAATGGGTTTCTTTCATGCCTCTTGAAGGACTCAATATTCTCTGTACTGCATTACATGTGAAAGTCGATTTATTACCCATGAACACACTACCTGTATGCTAATTCTATGTAAAAAGGTAGCTCCAGCCCTCATGATGTTGTCCAACATTTCCGCTATAAAACGGGATACAATTATTTTGGAAACATACCAAATTTGAAAAATAATTGAGAAGTTGCGCAATTACTAATCATGGAGCACAAAAAAGCCTACAGCACCTGGTATTCCCAGGCAGTCTCCCATCCAGGTACTAACTAGGCCCGACCCTGCTTAGCTTCCTGGGCGCATTCAGTGTGGTGTGGCCGTAGGCTCTGGGCCTAGTGAGTTTTGTACTTTTAAGCATCTAGTCGGCTAGACCTTGCAGTTTTGAAAGGCAATTGTGAAATGGCTCACTTCCTGAACTTGGAGCACAAAAAAGCCTACAGCACCTGGTATTCCCAGGCGGTCTCCCATCCAGGTACTAACGAGGCCCGACACTGCTTAGCTTCCGAGATCAGACGAGATCGGGCGCATTCAGTGTGGTGTGGCCGTAGGCTCTGGGCCTTGTGAGTTTTGTACTTTTAAGCATCTAGTCGGCTAGACCTTGCAGTTTTGAAAGGCAATTGAGAAATGGCTCACTTCCTGAACTTGGAGTACAAAAAAGCCTACAGCACCTGGTATTCCCAGGCGGTCTCCCATCCAGGTACTAACTAGGCCCGACACTGCTTAGCTTCTGAGATCAAACGAGATCAGGCGCATTCAGTGCGGTGTGGCCGTAGGCTCTGGGCCTAGTGAGTTTTGTACTTTTAAGCATCTAGTCGGCTAGACCTTGCAGTTTTGAAAGGCAATTGAGAAAGGGCTCACTTCCTGAACTTGGAGCACAAAAAAGCCTACAGCACCTGGTATTCCCAGGCGGTCTCCCATCCAGGTACTAACTAGGCCTAACACTGCTTAACTTCCGAGATCAGACGAGATCGGGTGCATTCAGTGTGGTGTGGCCGTAGGCTCTAGGAATGCTAAGAATATTACTCTTATGCATTTGCATTTAGTAAGCTAAGCCATGCAGCCACTTGCAACATGATACCACGCTCATCGCTCGATCAGGCTCGATCAGGCGAGATATATAAGACTGGTGGGCCCATTCAGGACTCCTATGTCTGGTAGGATAACTTTAATTCATCCATCCTGTGTCTGTTGCAGGGAGGTGGAGAGAACAATCAACACAATAATGGTTTTCTTTCATGCCTCTTGAAGGACTCAATATTCTCTGTACTGCATTACATGTGAAAGTCGATTTATTACCCATGAACACACTACCTGTATGCTAATTCTATGTAAAAAGGTAGCTCCAGCCCTCATGATGTTGTCCAACATTTCCGCTATAAAACGGGATACAATTATTTTGGAAACATACCAAATTTGAAAAATAATTGAGAAGTTGCGCAATTACTAATCATGGAGCACAAAAAAGCCTACAGCACCTGGTATTCCCAGGCAGTGTCCCATCCAGGTACTAACTAGGCCCAACCCTGCTTAGCTCCCGAGATCGGGCGCATTCAGTGTGGTGTGGCCGTAGGCTCTGGGCCTAGTGAGTTTTGTACTTTTAAGCATCTAGTCGGCTAGACCTTGCAGTTTTGAAAGGCAATTGTGAAATGGCTCACTTCCTGAACTTGGAGCACAAAAAAGCCTACAGCACCTGGTATTCCCAGGCGGTCTCCCATCCAGGTACTAACGAGGCACGACACTGCTTAGCTTCCGAGATCAGACGAGATTGGGTGCATTCAGTGTGGTGTGGCCGTAGGCTCTGGGCCTTGTGAGTTTTGTACTTTTAAGCATCTAGTCGGCTAGACCTTGCAGTTTTGAAAGGCAATTGAGTAATGGCTCACTTCCTGAACTTGGAGTACAAAAAAGCCTACAGCACCTGGTATTCCCAGGCGGTCTCCCATCCAGGTACTAACTAGGCCCGACACTGCTTAGCTTCTGAGATCAGACGAGATCAGGCGCATTCAGTGTGGTGTGGCCGTAGGCTCTGGGCCTAGTGAGTTTTGTACTTTTAAGCATCTAGTCGGCTAGACCTTGCAGTTTTGAAAGGCAATTGTGAAATGGCTCACTTCCTGAACTTGGAGCACAAAAAAGCCTACAGCACCTGGTATTCTCAGGTGGTCTCCCATCCAGGTACTAACGAGGCCCGACACTGCTTAGCTTCCGAGATCAGACGCATTCAGTGTGGTGTGGCCGTAGGCTCTGGGCCTTGTGAGTTTTGTACTTTTAAGCATCTAGTCGGCTAGACCTTACAGTTTTGAAAGGCAATTGTGAAATGGCTCACTTCCTGAACTTGGAGCACAAAAAAGCCTACAGCACCTGGTATTCCCAGGCGGTCTCCCATCCAGGTACTAACTAGGCCCGACACTGCTTAGCTTCTGAGATCAGACGAGATCAGGCGCATTCAGTGTGGTGTGGCCATAGGCTCTGGGAGTTTTGTACTTTTAAGCATCTAGTCGGCTAGACCTTGCAGTTTTGAAAGGCAATTGAGAAAGGGCTCACTTCCTGAACTTGGAGCACAAAAAAGCCTACAGCACCTGGTATTCCCAGGCGGTCTCCCATCCAGGTACTAACTAGGCCTAACACTGCTTAACTTCCGAGATCAGATGAGATCGGGTGCATTCAGTGTGGTGTGGCCGTAGGCTCTAGGAATGCTAAGAATATTACTCTTATGCATTTGCATTTAGTAAGCTAAGCCATGCAGCCACTTGCAACATGATACCACACTCATCGCTCGATCAGGCTCGATCAGGCGAGATATATAAGACTGGTGGGCCCATTCAGGACTCCTATGTCTGGTAGGATAACTTTAATTCATCCATCCTGTGTCTGTTGCAGGGAGGTGGAGAGAACAATCAACACAATAATGGGTTTCTTTCATGCCTCTTGAAGGACTCAATATTCTCTGTACTGCATTACATGTGAAAGTCGATTTATTACCCATGAACACACTACCTGTATGCTAATTCTATGTAAAAAGGTAGCTCCAGCCCTCATGATGTTGTCCAACATTTCCGCTATAAAACGGGATACAATTATTTTGGAAACATACCAAATTTGAAAAATAATTGAGAAGTTGCGCAATTACTAATCATGGAGCACAAAAAAGCCTACAGCACCTGGTATTCCCAGGCAGTCTCCCATCCAGGTACTAACTAGGCCCGACCCTGCTTAGCTTCCGAGATCTGGCGCATTCAGTGTGGTGTGGCCGTAGGCTCTGGGCCTAGTGAGTTTTGTACTTTTAAGCATCTAGTCGGCTAGACCTTGCAGTTTTGAGAGGCAATTGTGAAATGGCTCACTTCCTGAACTTGGAGCACAAAAAAGCCTACAGCACCTGGTATTCCCAGGCGGTCTCCCATCCAGGTACTAACGAGGCCCGACACTGCTTAGCTTCCGAGATCAGACGAGATCGGGCGCATTCAGTGTGGTGTGGCCGTAGGCTCTGGGCCTTGTGAGTTTTGTACTTTTAAGCATCTAGTCGGCTAGACCTTGCAGTTTTGAAAGGCAATTGAGAAATGGCTCACTTCCTGAACTTGGAGTACAAAAAAGCCTACAGCACCTGGTATTCCCAGGCGGTCTCCCATCCAGGTACTAACTAGGCCCGACACTGCTTAGCTTCTGAGATCAGACGAGATCAGGCGCATTCAGTGTGGTGTGGCCATAGGCTCTGGGCCTAGTGAGTTTTGTACTTTTAAGCATCTAGTCGGCTAGACCTTGCAGTTTTAAAAGGCAATTGAGAAAGGGCTCACTTCCTGAACTTGGAGCACAAAAAAGCCTACAGCACCTGGTATTCCCAGGCAGTCTCCCATCCAGGTACTAACTAGGCCTGACACTGCTTAACTTCCGAGATCAGACGAGATCGGGTGCATTCAGTGTGGTGTGGCCGTAGGCTCTAGGAATGCTAAGAATATTACTCTTATGCATTTGCATTTAGTAAGCTAAGCCATGCAGCCACTTTCAACATGATACCACGCTCATCGCTCGATCAGGCGAGATATATAAGACTGGTGGGCCCATTCAGGACTCCTATGTCTGGTAGGATAACTTTAATTCATCCATCCTGTGTCTGTTGCAGGGAGGTGGCGAGAACAATCAACATAATAATGGTTTTCTTTCATGCCTCTTGAAGGACTCAATATTCTCTGTACTGCATTACATGTGAAAGTCGATTTATTACCCATGAACACACTACCTGTATGCTAATTCTATGTAAAAAGGTAGCTCCAGCCCTCATGATGTTGTCCAACATTTCCGCTATAAAACGGTATACAATTATTTTGGAAACATACCAAATTTGAAAAATAATTGAGAAGTTGCGCAATTACTAATCATGGAGCACAAAAAAGCCTACAGCACCTGGTATTCGCAGGCAGTCTCCCATCCAGGTACTAACTAGGCCCGACCCTGCTTAGCTTCCGAGATCAGGCGCATTCAGTGTGGTGTGGCCATAGGCTCTGGGCCTAGTGAGTTTTGTACTTTTAAGCATCTAGTCGGCTAGACCTTGCAGTTTTGAAAGGCAATTGTGAAATGGCTCACTTCCTGAACTTGGAGCACAAAAAAGCCTACAGCACCTGGTATTCCCAGGTGGTCTCCCATCCAGGTACTAACGAGGCCCGACACTGCTTAGCTTCCGAGATCAGACGCATTCAGTGTGGTGTGGCCGTAGGCTCTGGGCCTTGTGAGTTTTGTACTTTTACGCATCTAGTCGGCTAGACCTTACAGTTTTGAAAGGCAATTGTGAAATGGCTCACTTCCTGAACTTGGAGCACAAAAAAGCCTACAGCACCTGGTATTCCCAGGTGGTCTCCCATCCAGGTACTAACTAGGCCCGACACTGCTTAGCTTCCGAGATCAGACGAGATCGGGCGCAATCAGTGTGGTGTGGCCGTAGGCTCTGGGCCTAGTGAGTTTTGTACTTTTAAGCATCTAGTCAGCTAGACCTTGCAGTTTTGAAAGGCAATTGAGAAATGGCTCACTTCCTGAACTTGGAGCACAAAAAAGCCTACAGCACCTGGTATTCCCAGGCGGTCTCCCATCCAGGTACTAACGAGGCCCGACACTGCTTAGCTTCCGAGATCAGACGAGATCGGGCGCATTCAGTGTGGTGTGGCCGTAGGCTCTGGGCCTTGTGAGTTTTGTACTTTTAAGCATCTAGTCGGCTAGACCTTGCAGTTTTGAAAGGCAATTGAGAAATGGCTCACTTCTTGAACTTGGAGTACAAAAAAGCCTACAGCACCTGGTATTCCCAGGCGGTCTCCCATCCAGGTACTAACTAGGCCCGACACTGCTTAGCTTCTGAGATCAGACGAGATCAGGCGCATTCAGTGTGGTGTGGCCGTAGGCTCTGGGCCTAGTGAGTTTTGTACTTTTAAGCATCTAGTCGGCTAGACCTTGCAGTTTTAAAAGGCAATTGAGAAAGGGCTCACTTCCTGAACTTGGAGCACAAAAAAGCCTACAGCACCTGGTATTCCCAGGCGGTCTCCCATCCAGGAACTAACTAGGCCTGACACTGCTTAACTTCCGAGATCAGACGAGATCGGGTGCATTCAGTGTGGTGTGGCCGTAGGCTCTAGGAATGCTAAGAATATTACTCTTATGCATTTGCATTTAGTAAGCTAAGCCATGCAGCCACTTGCAACATGATACCACGCTCATCGCTCGATCAGGCGAGATATATAAGACTGGTGGGCCCATTCAGGACTCCTATGTCTGGTAGGATAACTTTAATTCATCCATCCTGTGTCTGTTGCAGGGAGGTGGCGAGAACAATCAACACAATAATGGTTTTCTTTCATGCCTCTTGAAGGACTCAATATTCTCTGTACAGCATTACATGTGAAAGTCGATTTATTACCCATGAACACACTACCTGTATGCTAATTCTATGTAAAAAGGTAGCTCCAGCCCTCATGATGTTGTCCAACATTTCCGCTATAAAACGGTATACAATTATTTTGGAAACATACCAAATTTGAAAAATAATTGAGAAGTTGCGCAATTACTAATCAAGGAGCACAAAAAAGCCTACAGCATCTGGTATTCCCAGGCAGTCTCCCATCCAGGTACTAACTAGGCCCGACCCTGCTTAGCTTCCGAGATCAGGCGCATTCAGTGTGGTGTGGCCGTAGGCTCTGGGCCTAGTGAGTTTTGTACTTTTAAGCATCTAGTCGGCTAGACCTTGCAGTTTTGAAAGGCAATTGTGAAATGGCTCACTTCCTGAACTTGGAGCACAAAAAAGCCTACAGCACCTGGTATTCCCAGGTGGTCTCCCATCTAGGTACTAACGAGGCCCGACACTGCTTAGCTTCCGAGATCAGACGCATTCAGTGTGGTGTGGCCGTAGGCTCTGGGCCTTGTGAGTTTTGTACTTTTAAGCATCTAGTCGGCTAGACCTTACAGTTTTGAAAGGCAATTGTGAAATGGCTCACTTCCTGAACTTGGAGCACAAAAAAGCCTACAGCACCTGGTATTCCTAGGTGGTCTCCCATCCAGGTACTAACTAGGCCCGACACTGCTTAGCTTCCGAGATCAGACGAGATCGGGCGCAATCAGTGTGGTGTGGCCGTAGGCTCTGGGCCTAGTGAGTTTTTTACTTTTAAGCATCTAGTCAGCTAGACCTTGCAGTTTTGAAAGGCAATTGAGAAATGGCTCACTTCCTGAACTTGGAGCACAAAAAAGCCTACAGCACCTGGTATTCCCAGGCGGTCTCCCATCCTGGTACTAACTAGGCCTGACACTGCTTAACTTCCGAGATCAGACGAGATCGGGTGCATTCAGTGTGGTGTGGCCATAGGCTCTAGGAATGCTAAGAATATTACTCTTATGCATTTGCATTTAGTAAGCTAAGCCATGCAGCCACTTGCAACATGATACCACGCTCATCGCTCGATCAGGCTCGATCAGGCGAGATATATAAGACTGGTGGGCCCATTCAGGACTCCTATGTCTGGTAGGATAACTTTAATTCATCCATCCTGTGTCTGTTGCAGGGAGGTGGCGAGAACAATCAACACAATAATGGTTTTCTTTCATGCCTCTTGAAGGACTCAATATTCTCTGTACTGCATTACATGTGAAAGTCGATTTATTACCCATGAACACACTACCTGTATGCTAATTCTATGTAAAAAGGTAGCTCCAGCCCTCATGATGTTGTCCAACATTTCCGCTATAAAACGGTATACAATTATTTTGGAAACATACCAAATTTGAAAAATAATTGAGAAGTTGCGCAATTACTAATCATGGAGCACAAAAAAGCCTACAGCACCTGGTATTCCCAGGCAGTCTCCCATCCAGGTACTAACTAGGCCCGACCCTGCTTAGCTTCCGAGATCAGGCGCATTCAGTGTGGTGTGGCCGTAGGCTCTGGGCCTAGTGAGTTTTGTACTTTTAAGCATCTAGTCGGCTAGACCTTGCAGTTTTGAAAGGCAATTGTGAAATGGCTCACTTCCTGAACTTGGAGCACAAAAAAGCCTACAGCACCTGGTATTCCCAGGTGGTCTCCCATCCAGGTACTAACGAGGCCCGACACTGCTTAGCTTCCGAGATCAGACGCATTCAGTGTGGTGTGGCCGTAGGCTCTGGGCCTTGTGAGTTTTGTACTTTTAAGCATCTAGTCGGCTAGACCTTACAGTTTTGAAAGGCAATTGTGAAATGGCTCACTTCCTGAACTTGGAGCACAAAAAAGCCTACAGCACCTGGTATTCCCAGGTGGTCTCCCATCCAGGTACTAACGAGGCCCGACACTGCTTAGCTTCCGAGATCAGACGAGATCGGGCGCATTCAGTGTGGTGTGGCCGTAGGCTCTTGGCCGTGTGAGTTTTGTACTTTTAAGCATCTAGTCGGCTAGACCTTGCAGTTTTGAAAGGCAATTGAGAAATGGCTCACTTCCTGAACTTGGAGTACAAAAAAGCCTACAGCACCTGGTATTCCCAGGCGGTCTCCCATCCAGGTACTAACTAGGCCTGACACTGCTTAGCTTCTGAGATCAGACGAGATCAGGCGCATTCAGTGTGGTGTGGCCGTAGGCTCTGGGCCTAGTGAGTTTTGTACTTTTAAGCATCTAGTCGGCTAGACCTTGCAGTTTTAAAAGGCAATTGAGAAAGGGCTCACTTCCTGAACTTGGAGCACAAAAAAGCCTACAGCACCTGGTATTCCCAGGCGGTCTCCCATCCAGGAACTAACTAGGCCTGACACTGCTTAACTTCCGAGATCAGACGAGATCGGGTGCATTCAGTGTGGTGTGGCCGTAGGCTCTAGGAATGCTAAGAATATTACTCTTATGCATTTGCATTTAGTAAGCTAAGCCATGCAGCCACTTGCAACATGATACCACGCTCATCGCTCGATCAGGCTCGATCAGGCGAGATATATAAGACTGGTGGGCCCATTCAGGACTCCTATGTCTGGTAGGATAACTTTAATTCATCCATCCTGTGTCTGTTGCAGGGAGGTGGAGAGAACAATCAACACAATAATGGTTTTCTTTCATGCCTCTTGAAGGACTCAATATTCTCTGTACTGCATTACATGTGAAAGTCGATTTATTACCCATGAACACACTACCTGTCTGCTAATTCTATGTAAAAAGGTAGCTCCAGCCCTCATGATGTTGTCCAACATTTCCGCTATAAAACGGGATACAATTATTTTGGAAACATACCAAATTTGAAAAATAATTGAGAAGTTGCGCAATTACTAATCATGGAGCACAAAAAAGCCTACAGCACCTGGTATTCCCAGGCAGTCTCCCATCCAGGTACTAACTAGGCACGACCCTGCTTAGCTTCCGAGATCGGGCGCATTCAGTGTGGTGTGGCCGTAGGCTCTGGGCCTAGTGAGTTTTGTACTTTTAAGCATCTAGTCGGCTAGACCTTGCAGTTTTGAAAGGCAATTGTGAAATGGCTCACTTCCTGAACTTGGAGCACAAAAAAGCCTACAGCACCTGGTATTCCCAGGCGGTCTCCCATCCAGGTACTAACGAGGCCCGACACTGCTTAGCTTCCGAGATCAGACGCATTCAGTGTGGTGTGGCCGTAGGCTCTGGGCCTTGTGAGTTTTGTACTTTTAAGCATCTAGTCGGCTAGACCTTGCAGTTTTGAATGGCAATTGTGAAATGGCTCACTTCCTGAACTTGGAGCACAAAAAAGCCTACAGCACCTGGTATTCCCAGGTGGTCTCCCATCCAGGTACTAACTAGGCCCGACACTGCTTAGCTTCCGAGATCAGACGAGATCGGGCGCAATCAGTGTGGTGTGGCCGTAGGCTCTGGGCCTAGTGAGTTTTGTACTTTTAAGCATCTAGTCAGCTAGACCTTGCAGTTTTGAAAGGCAATTGAGAAATGGCTCACTTCCTGAACTTGGAGCACAAAAAAGCCTACAGCACCTGGTATTCCCAGGCGGTCTCCCATCCAGGTACTAACGAGGCCCGACACTGCTTAGCTTCCGAGATTGGGCGCATTCAGTGTGGTGTGGCCGTAGGCTCTGGGCCTTGTGAGTTTTGTACTTTTAAGCATCTAGTCGGCTAGACCTTGCAGTTTTAAAAGGCAATTGAGAAAGGGCTCACTTCCTGAACTTGGAGCACAAAAAAGCCTACAGCACCTGGTATTCCCAGGCGGTCTCCCATCCAGGTACTAACTAGGCCTGACACTGCTTAACTTCCGAGATCAGACGAGATCGGGTGCATTCAGTGTGGTGTGGCCATAGGCTCTAGGAATGCTAAGAATATTACTCTTATGCATTTGCATTTAGTAAGCTAAGCCATGCAGCCACTTGCAACATGATACCACGCTCATCGCTCGATCAGGCTCGATCAGGCGAGATATATAAGACTGGTGGGCCCATTCAGGACTCCTATGTCTGGTAGGATAACTTTAATTCATCCATCCTGTGTCTGTTGCAGGGAGGTGGAGAGAACAATCAACACAATAATGGTTTTCTTTCATGCCTCTTGAAGGACTCAATATTCTCTGTACTGCATTACATGTGAAAGTCGATTTATTACCCATGAACACACTACCTGTATGCTAATTCTATGTAAAAAGGTAGCTCCAGCCCTCATGATGTTGTCCAACATTTCCGCTATAAAACGGTATACAATTATTTTGGAAACATACCAAATTTGAAAAATAATTGAGAAGTTGCGCAATTACTAATCATGGAGCACAAAAAAGCCTACAGCACCTGGTATTCCCAGGCAGTCTCCCATCCAGGTACTAACGAGGCCCGACCCTGCTTAGCTTCCGAGATCAGACGCATTCAGTGTGGTGTGGCCGTAGGTTCTGGGCCTTGTGAGTTTTGTACTTTTAAGCATCTAGTCGGCTAGACCTTGCAGTTTTGAAAGGCAATTGTGAAATGGCTCACTTCCTGAACTTGGAGTACAAAAAAGCCTACAGCACCTGGTATTCCCAGGTGGTCTCCCATCCAGGTACTAACTAGGCCTGACACTGCTTAACTTCTGAGATCAGACAAGATCGGGTGCATTCAGTGTGGTGTGGCCGTAGGCTCTAGGAATGCTAAGAATATTACTCTTATGCATTTGCATTTAGTAAGCTAAGCCATGCAGCCACTTGCAACATGATACCACGCTCATCGCTCGATCAGGCTCGATCAGGCGAGATATATAAGACTGGTGGGCCCATTCAGGACTCCTATGTCTGGTAGGATAACTTTAATTCATCCATCATGTGTCTGTTGCAGGGAGGTGGAGAGAACAATCAACACAATAATGGGTTTCTTTCATGCCTCTTGAAGGACTCAATATTCTCTGTACTGCATTACATGTGAAAGTCGATTTATTACCCATGAACACACTACCTGTATGCTAATTCTATGTAAAAAGGTAGCTCCAGCCCTCATGATGTTGTCCAACATTTCCGCTATAAAACGGGATACAATTATTTTGGAAACATACCAAATTTGAAAAATAATTGAGAAGTTGTGCAATTACTAATCATGGAGCACAAAAAAGCCTACAGCACCTGGTATTCCCAGGCAGTCTCCCATCCAGGTACTAACTAGGCCCGACCCTGCTTAGCTTCCGAGATCGGGCGCATTCAGTGTGGTGTGGCCGTAGGCTCTGGGCCTAGTGAGTTTTGTACTTTTAAGCATCTAGTCGGCTAGACCTTGCAGTTTTGAAAGGCAATTGTGAAATGGCTCACTTCCTGAACTTGGAGCACAAAAAAGCCTACAGCACCTGGTATTCCCAGGTGGTCTCCCATCCAGGTACTAACTAGGCCCGACACTGCTTAGCTGCCGAGATCAGACGAGATCGGGCGCAATCAGTGTGGTGTGTCCGTAGTCTCTGGGCCTAGTGAGTTTTGTACTTTTAAGCATCTAGTCAGCTAGACCTTGCAGTTTTGAAAGGCAATTGAGAAATGGCTCACTTCCTGAACTTGGAGCACAAAAAAGCCTACAGCACCTGGTATTCCGAGGCGGTCTCCCATCCAGGTACTAACGAGGCCCGACACTGCTTAGCTTCCGAGATCAGACGAGATCGGGCGCATTCAGTGTGGTGTGGCCGTAGGCTCTGGGCCTTGTGAGTTTTGTACTTTTAAGCATCTAGTCGGCTAGACCTTGCAGTTTTAAAAGGCAATTGAGAAAGGGCTCACTTCCTGAACTTGGAGCACAAAAAAGCCTACAGCACCTGGTATTCCCAGGCGGTCTCCCATCCAGGTACTAACTAGGCCTGACACTGCTTAACTTCCGAGATCAGACGAGATCGGGTGCATTCAGTGTGGTGTGGCCGTAGGCTCTAGGAATGCTAAGAATATTACTCTTATGCATTTGCATTTAGTAAGCTAAGCCATGCAGCCACTTGCAACATGATACCACGCTCATTGCTCGATCAGGCTCGATCAGGCGAGATATATAAGACTGGTGGGCCCATTCAGGACTCCTATGTCTGGTAGGATAACTTTAATTCATCCATCCTGTGTCTGTTGCAGGGAGGTGGAGAGAACAATCAACACAATAATGGTTTTCTTTCATGCCTCTTGAAGGACTCAATATTCTCTGTACTGCATTACATGTGAAAGTCGATTTATTACCCATGAACACACTACCTGTATGCTAATTCTATGTAAAAAGGTAGCTCCAGCCCTCATGATGTTGTCCAACATTTCCGCTATAAAACGGGATACAATTATTTTGGAAACATACCAAATTTGAAAAATAATTGAGAAGTTGCGCAATTACTAATCATGGAGCACAAAAAAGCCTACAGCACCTGGTATTCCCAGGCAGTCTCCCATCCAGGTACTAACTAGGCCCGTCCCTGCTTAGCTTCCGAGATCGGGCGCATTCAGTGTGGTGTGGCCGTAGGCTCTGGGCCTAGTGAGTTTTGTACTTTTAAGCATCTAGTCGGCTAGACCTTGCAGTTTTGAAAGGCAATTGTGAAATGGCTCACTTCCTGAACTTGGAGCACAAAAAAGCCTACAGCACCTGGTATTCCCAGGCGGTCTCCCATCCAGGTACTAACGAGGCCCTACACTGCTTAGCTTCCGAGATCAGGCGCATTCAGTGTGGTGTGGCCGTAGGCTCTGGGCCTTGTGAGTTTTGTACTTTTAAGCATCTAGTCGGCTAGACCTTGCAGTTTTGAAAGGCAATTGTGAAATGGCTCACTTCCTGAACTTGGAGTACAAAAAAGCCTACAGCACCTGGTATTCCCAGGCGGTCTCCCATCCAGGTACTAACTAGGCCCGACACTGCTTAGCTTCTAAGATCAGACGAGATCAGGCGCATTCAGTGTGGTGTGGCCGTAGGCTCTGGGCCTAGTGAGTTTTGTACTTTTAAGCATCTAGTCGGCTAGACCTTGCAGTTTTAAAAGGCAATTGAGAAAGGGCTCACTTCCTGAACTTGGAGCACAAAAAAGCCTACAGCACCTGGTATTCCCAGGCGGTCTCCCATCCAGGTACTAACTAGGCCTGACACTGCTTAACTTCCGAGATCAGGTGCATTCAGTGTGGTGTGGCCATAGGCTCTAGGAATGCTAAGAATATTACTCTTATGCATTTGCATTTAGTAAGCTAAGCCATGCAGCCACTTGCAACATGATACCACGCTCATCGCTCGATCAGGCTCGATCAGGCGAGATATATAAGACTGGTGGGCCCATTCAGGACTCCTATGTCTGGTAGGATAACTTTAATTCATCCATCCTGTGTCTGTTGCAGGGAGGTGGCGAGAACAATCAACACAATAATGGTTTTCTTTCATGCCTCTTGAAGGACTCAATATTCTCTGTACTGCATTACATGTGAAAGTCGATTTATTACCCATGAACACACTACCTGTATGCTAATTCTATGTAAAAAGGTAGCTCCAGCCCTCATGATGTTGTCCAACATTTCCGCTATAAAACGGTATACAATTATTTTGGAAACATACCAAATTTGAAAAATAATTGAGAAGTTGCGCAATTACTAATCATGGAGCACAAAAAAGCCTACAGCACCTGGTATTCCCAGGCAGTCTCCCATCCAGGTACTAACTAGGCCCGACCCTGCTTAGCTTCCGAGATCAGGCGCATTCAGTGTGGTGTGGCCGTAGGCTCTGGGCCTAGTGAGTTTTGTACTTTTAAGCATCTAGTCGGCTAGACCTTGCAGTTTTGAAAGGCAATTGTGAAATGGCTCACTTCCTGAACTTGGAGCACAAAAAAGCCTACAGCACCTGGTATTCCCAGGTGGTCTCCCATCCAGGTACTAACGAGGCCCGACACTGCTTAGCTTCCGAGATCAGACGCATTCAGTGTGGTGTGGCCGTAGGCTCTGGGCCTTGTGAGTTTTGTACTTTTAAGCATCTAGTCGGCTAGACCTTACAGTTTTGAAAGGCAATTGTGAAATGGCTCACTTCCTGAACTTGGAGCACAAAAAAGCCTACAGCACCTGGTATTCCCAGGTGGTCTCCCATCCAGGTACTAACGAGGCCCGACACTGCTTAGCTTCCGAAATCAGACGAGATCAGGCGCATTCAGTGTGGTGTGGCCGTAGGCTCTGGGCCTTGTGAGTTTTGTACTTTTAAGCATCTAGTCGGCTAGACCTTGCAGTTTTGAAAGGCAATTGAGAAATGGCTCACTTCCTGAACTTGGAGTACAAAAAAGCCTACAGCACCTGGTATTCCCAGGCGGTCTCCCATCCAGGTACTAACTAGGCCCGACACTGCTTAGCTTCTGAGATCAGACGAGATCAGGCGCATTCAGTGTGGTGTGGCCGTAGGCTCTGGGCCTAGTGAGTTTTGTACTTTTAAGCATCTAGTCGGCTAGACCTTGCAGTTTTAAAAGGCAATTGAGAAAGGGCTCACTTCCTGAACTTGGAGCACAAAAAAGCCTACAGCACCTGGTATTCCCAGGCGGTCTCCCATCCAGGAACTAACTAGGCCTGACACTGCTTAACTTCCGAGATCAGACGAGATCGGGTGCATTCAGTGTGGTGTGGCCGTAGGCTCTAGGAATGCTAAGAATATTACTCTTATGCATTTGCATTTAGTAAGCTAAGCCATGCAGCCACTTGCAACATGATACCACGCTCATCGCTCGATCAGGCTCGATCAGGCGAGATATATAAGACTGGTGGGCCCATTCAGGACTCCTATGTCTGGTAGGATAACTTTAATTCATCCATCCTGTGTCTGTTGCAGGGAGGTGGAGAGAACAATCAACACAATAATGGTTTTCTTTCATGCCTCTTGAAGGACTCAATATTCTCTGTACTGCATTACATGTGAAAGTCGATTTATTACCCATGAACACACTACCTGTCTGCTAATTCTATGTAAAAAGGTAGCTCCAGCCCTCATGATGTTGTCCAACATTTCCGCTATAAAACGGGATACAATTATTTTGGAAACATACCAAATTTGAAAAATAATTGAGAAGTTGCGCAATTACTAATCATGGAGCACAAAAAAGCCTACAGCACCTGGTATTCCCAGGCAGTCTCCCATCCAGGTACTAACTAGGCACGACCCTGCTTAGCTTCCGAGATCGGGCGCATTCAGTGTGGTGTGGCCGTAGGCTCTGGGCCTAGTGAGTTTTGTACTTTTAAGCATCTAGTCGGCTAGACCTTGCAGTTTTGAAAGGCAATTGTGAAATGGCTCACTTCCTGAACTTGGAGCACAAAAAAGCCTACAGCACCTGGTATTCCCAGGCGGTCTCCCATCCAGGTACTAACGAGGCCCGACACTGCTTAGCTTCCGAGATCAGACGCATTCAGTGTGGTGTGGCCGTAGGCTCTGGGCCTTGTGAGTTTTGTACTTTTAAGCATCTAGTCGGCTAGACCTTGCAGTTTTGAATGGCAATTGTGAAATGGCTCACTTCCTGAACTTGGAGCACAAAAAAGCCTACAGCACCTGGTATTCCCAGGTGGTCTCCCATCCAGGTACTAACTAGGCCCGACACTGCTTAGCTTCCGAGATCAGACGAGATCGGGCGCAATCAGTGTGGTGTGGCCGTAGGCTCTGGGCCTAGTGAGTTTTGTACTTTTAAGCATCTAGTCAGCTAGACCTTGCAGTTTTGAAAGGCAATTGAGAAATGGCTCACTTCCTGAACTTGGAGCACAAAAAAGCCTACAGCACCTGGTATTCCCAGGTGGTCTCCCATCCAGGTACTAACGAGGCCCGACACTGCTTAGCTTCCGAGATTGGGCGCATTCAGTGTGGTGTGGCCGTAGGCTCTGGGCCTTGTGAGTTTTGTACTTTTAAGCATCTCGTCGGCTAGACCTTGCAGTTTTAAAAGGCAATTGAGAAAGGGCTCACTTCCTGAACTTGGAGCACAAAAAAGCCTACAGCACCTGGTATTCCCAGGCGGTCTCCCATCCAGGTACTAACTAGGCCTGACACTGCTTAACTTCCGAGATCAGACGAGATCGGGTGCATTCAGTGTGGTGTGGCCATAGGCTCTAGGAATGCTAAGAATATTACTCTTATGCATTTGCATTTAGTAAGCTAAGCCATGCAGCCACTTGCAACATGATACCACGCTCATCGCTCGATCAGGCTCGATCAGGCGAGATATATAAGACTGGTGGGCCCATTCAGGACTCCTATGTCTGGTAGGATAACTTTAATTCATCCATCCTGTGTCTGTTGCAGGGAGGTGGAGAGAACAATCAACACAATAATGGTTTTCTTTCATGCCTCTTGAAGGACTCAATATTCTCTGTACTGCATTACATGTGAAAGTCGATTTATTACCCATGAACACACTACCTGTATGCTAATTCTATGTAAAAAGGTAGCTCCAGCCCTCATGATGTTGTCCAACATTTCCGCTATAAAACGGTATACAATTATTTTGGAAACATACCAAATTTGAAAAATAATTGAGAAGTTGCGCAATTACTAATCATGGAGCACAAAAAAGCCTACAGCACCTGGTATTCCCAGGCAGTCTCCCATCCAGGTACTAACTAGGCCCGACCCTGCTTAGCTTCCGAGATCGGGCGCATTCAGTGTGGTGTGGCCGTAGGCTCTGGGCCTAGTGAGTTTTGTACTTTTAAGCATCTAGTCGGCTAGACCTTGCAGTTTTGAAAGGCAATTGTGAAATGGCTCACTTCCTGAACTTGGAGCACAAAAAAGCCTACAGCACCTGGTATTCCCAGGCAGTCTCCCATCCAGGTACTAACGAGGCCCGACACTGCTTAGCTTCCGAGATCAGACGCATTCAGTGTGGTGTGGCCGTAGGCTCTGGGCCTTGTGAGTTTTGTACTTTTAAGCATCTAGTCGGCTAGACCTTGCAGTTTTGAAAGGCAATTGTGAAATGGCTCACTTCCTGAACTTGGAGCACAAAAAAGCCTACAGCACCTGGTATTCCCAGGTGGTCTCCCATCCAGGTACTAACTAGGCCCGACACTGCTTAGCTTCCGAGATCAGACGAGATCGGGCGCAATCAGTGTGGTGTGGCCGTAGGCTCTGGGCCTAGTGAGTTTTGTACTTTTAAGCATCTAGTCAGCTAGACCTTGCAGTTTTGAAAGGCAATTGAGAAATGGCTCACTTCCTGAACTTGGAGCACAAAAAAGCCTACAGCACCTGGTATTCCCAGGCGGTCTCCCATCCAGGTACTAACGAGGCCCGACACTGCTTAGCTTCCGAGATCAGACGAGATCGGGTGCATTCAGTGTGGTGTGGCCGTAGGCTCTGGGCCTTGTGAGTTTTGTACTTTTAAGCATCTAGTCGGCTAGACCTTGCAGTTTTGAAAGGCAATTGTGAAATGGCTCACTTCCTGAACTTGGAGCACAAAAAAGCCTACAGCACCTGGTATTCCCAGGTGGTCTCCCATCCAGGTACTAACTAGGCCCAACACTGCTTAGCTTCCGAGATCAGACGAGATCGGGCACAATCAGTGTGGTGTGGCCGTAGGCTCTGGGCCTAGTGAGTTTTGTACTTTTAAGCATCTAGTCAGCTAGACCTTGCAGTTTTGAAAGGCAATTGAGAAATGGCTCACTTCCTGAACTTGGAGCACAAAAAAGCCTACAGCACCTGTTATTCCCAGGCGGTCTCCCATCCAGGTACTAACGAGGCCCGACACTGCTTAGCTTCCGAGATCAGACGCATTCAGTGTGGTGTGGCCGTAGGCTCTGGGCCTTGTGAGTTTTGTACTTTTAAGCATCTAGTCGGCTAGACCTTGCAGTTTTGAAAGGCAATTGAGAAATGGCTCACTTCCTGAACTTGGAGTACAAAAAAGCCTACAGCACCTGGTATTCCCAGGCGGTCTCCCATCCAGGTACTAACTAGGCCCGACACTGCTTAGCTTCTGAGATCAGACGAGATCAGGCGCATTCAGTGTGGTGTGGCCGTAGGCTCTGGGCCCAGTGAGTTTTGTACTTTTAAGCATCTAGTCGGCTAGACCTTGCAGTTTTAAAAGGCAATTGAGAAAGGGCTCACTTCCTGAACTTGGAGCACAAAAAAGCCTACAGCACCTGGTATTCCCAGGCGGTCTCCCATCCAGGTACTAACTAGGCCTGACACTGCTTAACTTCCGAGATCAGACGAGATCGGGTGCATTCAGTGTGGTGTGGCCGTAGGCTCTAGGAATGCTAAGAATATTACTCTTATGCATTTGCATTTAGTAAGCTAAGCCATGCAGCCACTTGCAACATGATACCACGCTCATCGCTCGATCAGGCTCGATCAGGCGAGATATATAAGACTGGTGGGCCCATTCAGGACTCCTATGTCTGGTAGGATAACTTTAATTCATCCATCCTGTGTCTGTTGCAGGGAGGTGGAGAGAACAATCAACACAATAATGGGTTTCTTTCATGCCTCTTGAAGGACTCAATATTCTCTGTACTGCATTACATGTGAAAGTCGATTTATTACCCATGAACACACTACCTGTATGCTAATTCTATGTAAAAAGGTAGCTCCAGCCCTCATGATGTTGTCCAACATTTCCGCTATAAAACGGGATACAATTATTTTGGAAACATACCAAATTTGAAAAATAATTGAGAAGTTGCGCAATTACTAATCATGGAGCACAAAAAAGCCTACAGCACCTGGTATTCCCAGGCAGTCTCCCATCCAGGTACTAACTAGGCCCGACCCTGCTTAGCTTCCTGGGCGCATTCAGTGTGGTGTGGCCGTAGGCTCTGGGCCTAGTGAGTTTTGTACTTTTAAGCATCTAGTCGGCTAGACCTTGCAGTTTTGAAAGGCAATTGTGAAATGGCTCACTTCCTGAACTTGGAGCACAAAAAAGCCTACAGCACCTGGTATTCCCAGGCGGTCTCCCATCCAGGTACTAACGAGGCCCGACACTGCTTAGCTTCCGAGATCAGACGAGATCGGGCGCATTCAGTGTGGTGTGGCCGTAGGCTCTGGGCCTTGTGAGTTTTGTACTTTTAAGCATCTAGTCGGCTAGACCTTGCAGTTTTGAAAGGCAATTGAGAAATGGCTCACTTCCTGAACTTGGAGTACAAAAAAGCCTACAGCACCTGGTATTCCCAGGCGGTCTCCCATCCAGGTACTAACTAGGCCCGACACTGCTTAGCTTCTGAGATCAAACGAGATCAGGCGCATTCAGTGTGGTGTGGCCGTAGGCTCTGGGCCTAGTGAGTTTTGTACTTTTAAGCATCTAGTCGGCTAGACCTTGCAGTTTTGAAAGGCAATTGAGAAAGGGCTCACTTCCTGAACTTGGAGCACAAAAAAGCCTACAGCACCTGGTATTCCCAGGCGGTCTCCCATCCAGGTACTAACTAGGCCTAACACTGCTTAACTTCCGAGATCAGACGAGATCGGGTGCATTCAGTGTGGTGTGGCCGTAGGCTCTAGGAATGCTAAGAATATTACTCTTATGCATTTGCATTTAGTAAGCTAAGCCATGCAGCCACTTGCAACATGATACCACGCTCATCGCTCGATCAGGCTCGATCAGGCGAGATATATAAGACTGGTGGGCCCATTCAGGACTCCTATGTCTGGTAGGATAACTTTAATTCATCCATCCTGTGTCTGTTGCAGGGAGGTGGAGAGAACAATCAACACAATAATGGTTTTCTTTCATGCCTCTTGAAGGACTCAATATTCTCTGTACTGCATTACATGTGAAAGTCGATTTATTACCCATGAACACACTACCTGTATGCTAATTCTATGTAAAAAGGTAGCTCCAGCCCTCATGATGTTGTCCAACATTTCCGCTATAAAACGGGATACAATTATTTTGGAAACATACCAAATTTGAAAAATAATTGAGAAGTTGCGCAATTACTAATCATGGAGCACAAAAAAGCCTACAGCACCTGGTATTCCCAGGCAGTGTCCCATCCAGGTACTAACTAGGCCCAACCCTGCTTAGCTTCCGAGATCGGGCGCATTCAGTGTGGTGTGGCCGTAGGCTCTGGGCCTAGTGAGTTTTGTACTTTTAAGCATCTAGTCGGCTAGACCTTGCAGTTTTGAAAGGCAATTGTGAAATGGCTCACTTCCTGAACTTGGAGCACAAAAAAGCCTACAGCACCTGGTATTCCCAGGTGGTCTCCCATCCAGGTACTAACTAGGCCCGACACTGCTTAGCTGCCGAGATCAGGCGAGATCGGGCGCAATCAGTGTGGTGTGGCCGTAGGCTCTGGGCCTTGTGAGTTTTGTACTTTTAAGCATCTAGTCGGCTAGACCTTGCAGTTTTAAAAGGCAATTGAGAAAGGGCTCACTTCCTGAACTTGGAGCACAAAAAAGCCTACAGCACCTGGTATTCCCAGGCGGTCTCCCATCCAGGTACTAACTAGGCCTGACACTGCTTAACTTCCGAGATCAGACGAGATCGGGTGCATTCAGTGTGGTGTGGCCGTAGGCTCTAGGAATGCTAAGAATATTACTCTTATGCATTTGCATTTAGTAAGCTAAGCCATGCAGCCACTTGCAACATGATACCACGCTCATCGCTCGATCAGGCTCGATCAGGCGAGATATATAAGACTGGTGGGCCCATTCAGGACTCCTATGTCTGGTAGGATAACTTTAATTCATCCATCCTGTGTCTGTTGCAGGGAGGTGGAGAGAACAATCAACACAATAATGGTTTTCTTTCATGCCTCTTGAAGGACTCAATATTCTCTGTACTGCATTACATGTGAAAGTCGATTTATTACCCATGAACACACTACCTGTATGCTAATTCTATGTAAAAAGGTAGCTCCAGCCCTCATGATGTTGTCCAACATTTCCGCTATAAAACGGGATACAATTATTTTGGAAACATACCAAATTTGAAAAATAATTGAGAAGTTGCGCAATTACTAATCATGGAGCACAAAAAAGCCTACAGCACCTGGTATTCCCAGGCAGTCTCCCATCCAGGTACTAACTAGGCCCGTCCCTGCTTAGCTTCCGAGATCGGGCGCATTCAGTGTGGTGTGGCCGTAGGCTCTGGGCCTAGTGAGTTTTGTACTTTTAAGCATCTAGTCGGCTAGACCTTGCAGTTTTGAAAGGCAATTGTGAAATGGCTCACTTCCTGAACTTGGAGCACAAAAAAGCCTACAGCACCTGGTATTCCCAGGCGGTCTCCCATCCAGGTACTAACGAGGCCCTACACTGCTTAGCTTCCGAGATCAGGCGCATTCAGTGTGGTGTGGCCGTAGGCTCTGGGCCTTGTGAGTTTTGTACTTTTAAGCATCTAGTCGGCTAGACCTTGCAGTTTTGAAAGGCAATTGTGAAATGGCTCACTTCCTGAACTTGGAGTACAAAAAAGCCTACAGCACCTGGTATTCCCAGGCGGTCTCCCATCCAGGTACTAACTAGGCCCGACACTGCTTAGCTTCTAAGATCAGACGAGATCAGGCGCATTCAGTGTGGTGTGGCCGTAGGCTCTGGGCCTAGTGAGTTTTGTACTTTTAAGCATCTAGTCGGCTAGACCTTGCAGTTTTAAAAGGCAATTGAGAAAGGGCTCACTTCCTGAACTTGGAGCACAAAAAAGCCTACAGCACCTGGTATTCCCAGGCGGTCTCCCATCCAGGTACTAACTAGGCCTGACACTGCTTAACTTCCGAGATCAGGTGCATTCAGTGTGGTGTGGCCATAGGCTCTAGGAATGCTAAGAATATTACTCTTATGCATTTGCATTTAGTAAGCTAAGCCATGCAGCCACTTGCAACATGATACCACGCTCATCGCTCGATCAGGCTCGATCAGGCGAGATATATAAGACTGGTGGGCCCATTCAGGACTCCTATGTCTGGTAGGATAACTTTAATTCATCCATCCTGTGTCTGTTGCAGGGAGGTGGCGAGAACAATCAACACAATAATGGTTTTCTTTCATGCCTCTTGAAGGACTCAATATTCTCTGTACTGCATTACATGTGAAAGTCGATTTATTACCCATGAACACACTACCTGTATGCTAATTCTATGTAAAAAGGTAGCTCCAGCCCTCATGATGTTGTCCAACATTTCCGCTATAAAACGGTATACAATTATTTTGGAAACATACCAAATTTGAAAAATAATTGAGAAGTTGCGCAATTACTAATCATGGAGCACAAAAAAGCCTACAGCACCTGGTATTCCCAGGCAGTCTCCCATCCAGGTACTAACTAGGCCCGACCCTGCTTAGCTTCCGAGATCAGGCGCATTCAGTGTGGTGTGGCCGTAGGCTCTGGGCCTAGTGAGTTTTGTACTTTTAAGCATCTAGTCGGCTAGACCTTGCAGTTTTGAAAGGCAATTGTGAAATGGCTCACTTCCTGAACTTGGAGCACAGAAAAGCCTACAGCACCTGGTATTCCCAGGTGGTCTCCCATCCAGGTACTAACGAGGCCCGACACTGCTTAGCTTCCGAGATCAGACGCATTCAGTGTGGTGTGGCCGTAGGCTCTGGGCCTTGTGAGTTTTGTACTTTTAAGCATCTAGTCGGCTAGACCTTACAGTTTTGAAAGGCAATTGTGAAATGGCTCACTTCCTGAACTTGGAGCACAAAAAAGCCTACAGCACCTGGTATTCCCAGGTGGTCTCCCATCCAGGTACTAACGAGGCCCGACACTGCTTAGCTTCCGAGATCAGACGAGATCGGGCGCATTCAGTGTGGTGTGGCCGTAGGCTCTGGGCCTTGTGAGTTTTGTACTTTTAAGCATCTAGTCGGCTAGACCTTGCAGTTTTGAAAGGCAATTGAGAAATGGCTCACTTCCTGAACTTGGAGTACAAAAAAGCCTACAGCACCTGGTATTCCCAGGCGGTCTCCCATCCAGGTACTAACTAGGCCCGACACTGCTTAGCTTCTGAGATCAGACGAGATCAGGCGCATTCAGTGTGGTGTGGCCGTAGGCTCTGGGCCTAGTGAGTTTTGTACTTTTAAGCATCTAGTCGGCTAGACCTTGCAGTTTTAAAAGGCAATTGAGAAAGGGCTCACTTCCTGAACTTGGAGCACAAAAAAGCCTACAGCACCTGGTATTCCCAGGCGGTCTCCCATCCAGGAACTAACTAGGCCTGACACTGCTTAACTTCCGAGATCAGACGAGATCGGGTGCATTCAGTGTGGTGTGGCCGTAGGCTCTAGGAATGCTAAGAATATTACTCTTATGCATTTGCATTTAGTAAGCTAAGCCATGCAGCCACTTGCAACATGATACCACGCTCATCGCTCGATCAGGCTCGATCAGGCGAGATATATAAGACTGGTGGGCCCATTCAGGACTCCTATGTCTGGTAGGATAACTTTAATTCATCCATCCTGTGTCTGTTGCAGGGAGGTGGAGAGAACAATCAACACAATAATGGTTTTCTTTCATGCCTCTTGAAGGACTCAATATTCTCTGTACTGCATTACATGTGAAAGTCGATTTATTACCCATGAACACACTACCTGTATGCTAATTCTATGTAAAAAGGTAGCTCCAGCCCTCATGATGTTGTCCAACATTTCCGCTATAAAACGGTATACAATTATTTTGGAAACATACCAAATTTGAAAAATAATTGAGAAGTTGCGCAATTACTAATCATGGAGCACAAAAAAGCCTACAGCACCTGGTATTCCCAGGCAGTCTCCCATCCAGGTACTAACGAGGCCCGACCCTGCTTAGCTTCCGAGATCAGACGCATTCAGTGTGGTGTGGCCGTAGGTTCTGGGCCTTGTGAGTTTTGTACTTTTAAGCATCTAGTCGGCTAGACCTTGCAGTTTTGAAAGGCAATTGTGAAATGGCTCACTTCCTGAACTTGGAGTACAAAAAAGCCTACAGCACCTGGTATTCCCAGGTGGTCTCCCATCCAGGTACTAACTAGGCCTGACACTGCTTAACTTCTGAGATCAGACAAGATCGGGTGCATTCAGTGTGGTGTGGCCGTAGGCTCTAGGAATGCTAAGAATATTACTCTTATGCATTTGCATTTAGTAAGCTAAGCCATGCAGCCACTTGCAACATGATACCACGCTCATCGCTCGATCAGGCTCGATCAGGCGAGATATATAAGACTGGTGGGCCCATTCAGGACTCCTATGTCTGGTAGGATAACTTTAATTCATCCATCATGTGTCTGTTGCAGGGAGGTGGAGAGAACAATCAACACAATAATGGGTTTCTTTCATGCCTCTTGAAGGACTCAATATTCTCTGTACTGCATTACATGTGAAAGTCGATTTATTACCCATGAACACACTACCTGTATGCTAATTCTATGTAAAAAGGTAGCTCCAGCCCTCATGATGTTGTCCAACATTTCCGCTATAAAACGGGATACAATTATTTTGGAAACATACCAAATTTGAAAAATAATTGAGAAGTTGTGCAATTACTAATCATGGAGCACAAAAAAGCCTACAGCACCTGGTATTCCCAGGCAGTCTCCCATCCAGGTACTAACTAGGCCCGACCCTGCTTAGCTTCCGAGATCGGGCGCATTCAGTGTGGTGTGGCCGTAGGCTCTGGGCCTAGTGAGTTTTGTACTTTTAAGCATCTAGTCGGCTAGACCTTGCAGTTTTGAAAGGCAATTGTGAAATGGCTCACTTCCTGAACTTGGAGCACAAAAAAGCCTACAGCACCTGGTATTCCCAGGTGGTCTCCCATCCAGGTACTAACTAGGCCCGACACTGCTTAGCTGCCGAGATCAGACGAGATCGGGCGCAATCAGTGTGGTGTGTCCGTAGTCTCTGGGCCTAGTGAGTTTTGTACTTTTAAGCATCTAGTCAGCTAGACCTTGCAGTTTTGAAAGGCAATTGAGAAATGGCTCACTTCCTGAACTTGGAGCACAAAAAAGCCTACAGCACCTGGTATTCCGAGGCGGTCTCCCATCCAGGTACTAACGAGGCCCGACACTGCTTAGCTTCCGAGATCAGACGAGATCGGGCGCATTCAGTGTGGTGTGGCCGTAGGCTCTGGGCCTTGTGAGTTTTGTACTTTTAAGCATCTAGTCGGCTAGACCTTGCAGTTTTAAAAGGCAATTGAGAAAGGGCTCACTTCCTGAACTTGGAGCACAAAAAAGCCTACAGCACCTGGTATTCCCAGGCGGTCTCCCATCCAGGTACTAACTAGGCCTGACACTGCTTAACTTCCGAGATCAGACGAGATCGGGTGCATTCAGTGTGGTGTGGCCGTAGGCTCTAGGAATGCTAAGAATATTACTCTTATGCATTTGCATTTAGTAAGCTAAGCCATGCAGCCACTTGCAACATGATACCACGCTCATCGCTCGATCAGGCTCGATCAGGCGAGATATATAAGACTGGTGGGCCCATTCAGGACTCCTATGTCTGGTAGGATAACTTTAATTCATCCATCCTGTGTCTGTTGCAGGGAGGTGGAGAGAACAATCAACACAATAATGGTTTTCTTTCATGCCTCTTGAAGGACTCAATATTCTCTGTACTGCATTACATGTGAAAGTCGATTTATTACCCATGAACACACTACCTGTATGCTAATTCTATGTAAAAAGGTAGCTCCAGCCCTCATGATGTTGTCCAACATTTCCGCTATAAAACGGGATACAATTATTTTGGAAACATACCAAATTTGAAAAATAATTGAGAAGTTGCGCAATTACTAATCATGGAGCACAAAAAAGCCTACAGCACCTGGTATTCCCAGGCAGTCTCCCATCCAGGTACTAACTAGGCCCGTCCCTGCTTAGCTTCCGAGATCGGGCGCATTCAGTGTGGTGTGGCCGTAGGCTCTGGGCCTAGTGAGTTTTGTACTTTTAAGCATCTAGTCGGCTAGACCTTGCAGTTTTGAAAGGCAATTGTGAAATGGCTCACTTCCTGAACTTGGAGCACAAAAAAGCCTACAGCACCTGGTATTCCCAGGCGGTCTCCCATCCAGGTACTAACGAGGCCCTACACTGCTTAGCTTCCGAGATCAGGCGCATTCAGTGTGGTGTGGCCGTAGGCTCTGGGCCTTGTGAGTTTTGTACTTTTAAGCATCTAGTCGGCTAGACCTTGCAGTTTTGAAAGGCAATTGTGAAATGGCTCACTTCCTGAACTTGGAGTACAAAAAAGCCTACAGCACCTGGTATTCCCAGGCGGTCTCCCATCCAGGTACTAACTAGGCCCGACACTGCTTAGCTTCTAAGATCAGACGAGATCAGGCGCATTCAGTGTGGTGTGGCCGTAGGCTCTGGGCCTAGTGAGTTTTGTACTTTTAAGCATCTAGTCGGCTAGACCTTGCAGTTTTAAAAGGCAATTGAGAAAGGGCTCACTTCCTGAACTTGGAGCACAAAAAAGCCTACAGCACCTGGTATTCCCAGGCGGTCTCCCATCCAGGTACTAACTAGGCCTGACACTGCTTAACTTCCGAGATCAGGTGCATTCAGTGTGGTGTGGCCATAGGCTCTAGGAATGCTAAGAATATTACTCTTATGCATTTGCATTTAGTAAGCTAAGCCATGCAGCCACTTGCAACATGATACCACGCTCATCGCTCGATCAGGCTCGATCAGGCGAGATATATAAGACTGGTGGGCCCATTCAGGACTCCTATGTCTGGTAGGATAACTTTAATTCATCCATCCTGTGTCTGTTGCAGGGAGGTGGCGAGAACAATCAACACAATAATGGTTTTCTTTCATGCCTCTTGAAGGACTCAATATTCTCTGTACTGCATTACATGTGAAAGTCGATTTATTACCCATGAACACACTACCTGTATGCTAATTCTATGTAAAAAGGTAGCTCCAGCCCTCATGATGTTGTCCAACATTTCCGCTATAAAACGGTATACAATTATTTTGGAAACATACCAAATTTGAAAAATAATTGAGAAGTTGCGCAATTACTAATCATGGAGCACAAAAAAGCCTACAGCACCTGGTATTCCCAGGCAGTCTCCCATCCAGGTACTAACTAGGCCCGACCCTGCTTAGCTTCCGAGATCAGGCGCATTCAGTGTGGTGTGGCCGTAGGCTCTGGGCCTAGTGAGTTTTGTACTTTTAAGCATCTAGTCGGCTAGACCTTGCAGTTTTGAAAGGCAATTGTGAAATGGCTCACTTCCTGAACTTGGAGCACAAAAAAGCCTACAGCACCTGGTATTCCCAGGTGGTCTCCCATCCAGGTACTAACGAGGCCCGACACTGCTTAGCTTCCGAGATCAGACGCATTCAGTGTGGTGTGGCCGTAGGCTCTGGGCCTTGTGAGTTTTGTACTTTTAAGCATCTAGTCGGCTAGACCTTACAGTTTTGAAAGGCAATTGTGAAATGGCTCACTTCCTGAACTTGGAGCACAAAAAAGCCTACAGCACCTGGTATTCCCAGGTGGTCTCCCATCCAGGTACTAACGAGGCCCGACACTGCTTAGCTTCCGAAATCAGACGAGATCAGGCGCATTCAGTGTGGTGTGGCCGTAGGCTGTGGGCCTTGTGAGTTTTGTACTTTTAAGCATCTAGTCGGCTAGACCTTGCAGTTTTGAAAGGCAATTGAGAAATGGCTCACTTCCTGAACTTGGAGTACAAAAAAGCCTACAGCACCTGGTATTCCCAGGCGGTCTCCCATCCAGGTACTAACTAGGCCCGACACTGCTTAGCTTCTGAGATCAGACGAGATCAGGCGCATTCAGTGTGGTGTGGCCGTAGGCTCTGGGCCTAGTGAGTTTTGTACTTTTAAGCATCTAGTCGGCTAGACCTTGCAGTTTTAAAAGGCAATTGAGAAAGGGCTCACTTCCTGAACTTGGAGCACAAAAAAGCCTACAGCACCTGGTATTCCCAGGCGGTCTCCCATCCAGGTACTAACTAGGCCTGACACTGCTTAACTTCCGAGATCAGACGAGATCGGGTGCATTCAGTGTGGTGTGGCCGTAGGCTCTAGGAATGCTAAGAATATTACTCTTATGCATTTGCATTTAGTAAGCTAAGCCATGCAGCCACTTGCAACATGATACCACGCTCATCGCTCGATCAGGCTCGATCAGGCGAGATATATAAGACTGGTGGGCCCATTCAGGACTCCTATGTCTGGTAGGATAACTTTAATTCATCCATCCTGTGTCTGTTGCAGGGAGGTGGAGAGAACAATCAACACAATAATGGGTTTCTTTCATGCCTCTTGAAGGACTCAATATTCTCTGTACTGCATTACATGTGAAAGTCGATTTATTACCCATGAACACACTACCTGTATGCTAATTCTATGTAAAAAGGTAGCTCCAGCCCTCATGATGTTGTCCAACATTTCCGCTATAAAACGGGATACAATTATTTTGGAAACATACCAAATTTGAAAAATAATTGAGAAGTTGCGCAATTACTAATCATGGAGCACAAAAAAGCCTACAGCACCTGGTATTCCCAGGCAGTCTCCCATCCAGGTACTAACTAGGCCCGACCCTGCTTAGCTTCCTGGGCGCATTCAGTGTGGTGTGGCCGTAGGCTCTGGGCCTAGTGAGTTTTGTACTTTTAAGCATCTAGTCGGCTAGACCTTGCAGTTTTGAAAGGCAATTGTGAAATGGCTCACTTCCTGAACTTGGAGCACAAAAAAGCCTACAGCACCTGGTATTCCCAGGCGGTCTCCCATCCAGGTACTAACGAGGCCCGACACTGCTTAGCTTCTGAGATCAGACGAGATCGGGCGCATTCAGTGTGGTGTGGCCGTAGGCTCTGGGCCTTGTGAGTTTTGTACTTTTAAGCATCTAGTCGGCTAGACCTTGCAGTTTTGAAAGGCAATTGAGAAATGGCTCACTTCCTGAACTTGGAGTACAAAAAAGCCTACAGCACCTGGTATTCCCAGGCGGTCTCCCATCCAGGTACTAACTAGGCCCGACACTGCTTAGCTTCTGAGATCAAACGAGATCAGGCGCATTCAGTGTGGTGTGGCCGTAGGCTCTGGGCCTAGTGAGTTTTGTACTTTTAAGCATCTAGTCGGCTAGACCTTGCAGTTTTGAAAGGCAATTGAGAAAGGGCTCACTTCCTGAACTTGGAGCACAAAAAAGCCTACAGCACCTGGTATTCCCAGGCGGTCTCCCATCCAGGTACTAACTAGGCCTAACACTGCTTAACTTCCGAGATCAGACGAGATAGGGTGCATTCAGTGTGGTGTGGCCGTAGGCTCTAGGAATGCTAAGAATATTACTCTTATGCATTTGCATTTAGTAAGCTAAGCCATGCAGCCACTTGCAACATGATACCACGCTCATCGCTCGATCAGGCTCGATCAGGCGAGATATATAAGACTGGTGGGCCCATTCAGGACTCCTATGTCTGGTAGGATAACTTTAATTCATCCATCCTGTGTCTGTTGCAGGGAGGTGGAGAGAACAATCAACACAATAATGGTTTTCTTTCATGCCTCTTGAAGGACTCAATATTCTCTGTACTGCATTACATGTGAAAGTCGATTTATTACCCATGAACACACTACCTGTATGCTAATTCTATGTAAAAAGGTAGCTCCAGCCCTCATGATGTTGTCCAACATTTCCGCTATAAAACGGGATACAATTATTTTGGAAACATACCAAATTTGAAAAATAATTGAGAAGTTGCGCAATTACTAATCATGGAGCACAAAAAAGCCTACAGCACCTGGTATTCCCAGGCAGTGTCCCATCCAGGTACTAACTAGGCCCAACCCTGCTTAGCTTCCGAGATCGGGCGCATTCAGTGTGGTGTGGCCGTAGGCTCTGGGCCTAGTGAGTTTTGTACTTTTAAGCATCTAGTCGGCTAGACCTTGCAGTTTTGAAAGGCAATTGTGAAATGGCTCACTTCCTGAACTTGGAGCACAAAAAAGCCTACAGCACCTGGTATTCCCAGGTGGTCTCCCATCCAGGTACTAACTAGGCCCGACACTGCTTAGCTGCCGAGATCAGACGAGATCAGGCGCATTCAGTGTGGTGTGGCCGTAGGCTCTGGTCCTAGTGAGTTTTGTACTTTTAAGCATCTAGTCGGCTAGACCTTGCAGTTTTAAAAGGCAATTGAGAAAGGGCTCACTTCCTGAACTTGGAGCACAAAAAAGCCTACAGCACCTGGTATTCCCAGGCGGTCTCCCATCCAGGAACTAACTAGGCCTGACACTGCTTAACTTCCGAGATCAGACGAGATCGGGTGCATTCAGTGTGGTGTGGCCGTAGGCTCTAGGAATGCTAAGAATATTACTCTTATGCATTTGCATTTAGTAAGCTAAGCCATGCAGCCACTTGCAACATGATACCACGCTCATCGCTCGATCAGGCTCGATCAGGCGAGATATATAAGACTGGTGGGCCCATTCAGGACTCCTATGTCTGGTAGGATAACTTTAATTCATCCATCCTGTGTCTGTTGCAGGGAGGTGGAGAGAACAATCAACACAATAATGGTTTTCTTTCATGCCTCTTGAAGGACTCAATATTCTCTGTACTGCATTACATGTGAAAGTCGATTTATTACCCATGAACACACTACCTGTCTGCTAATTCTATGTAAAAAGGTAGCTCCAGCCCTCATGATGTTGTCCAACATTTCCGCTATAAAACGGGATACAATTATTTTGGAAACATACCAAATTTGAAAAATAATTGAGAAGTTGCGCAATTACTAATCATGGAGCACAAAAAAGCCTACAGCACCTGGTATTCCCAGGCAGTCTCCCATCCAGGTACTAACTAGGCACGACCCTGCTTAGCTTCCGAGATCGGGCGCATTCAGTGTGGTGTGGCCGTAGGCTCTGGGCCTAGTGAGTTTTGTACTTTTAAGCATCTAGTCGGCTAGACCTTGCAGTTTTGAAAGGCAATTGTGAAATGGCTCACTTCCTGAACTTGGAGCACAAAAAAGCCTACAGCACCTGGTATTCCCAGGCGGTCTCCCATCCAGGTACTAACGATGCCCGACACTGCTTAGCTTCCGAGATCAGACGCATTCAGTGTGGTGTGGCCGTAGGCTCTGGGCCTTGTGAGTTTTGTACTTTTAAGCATCTAGTCGGCTAGACCTTGCAGTTTTGAATGGCAATTGTGAAATGGCTCACTTCCTGAACTTGGAGCACAAAAAAGCCTACAGCACCTGGTATTCCCAGGTGGTCTCCCATCCAGGTACTAACTAGGCCCGACACTGCTTAGCTTCCGAGATCAGACGAGATCGGGCGCAATCAGTGTGGTGTGGCCGTAGGCTCTGGGCCTAGTGAGTTTTGTACTTTTAAGCATCTAGTCAGCTAGACCTTGCAGTTTTGAAAGGCAATTGAGAAATGGCTCACTTCCTGAACTTGGAGCACAAAAAAGCCTACAGCACCTGGTATTCCCAGGCGGTCTCCCATCCAGGTACTAACGAGGCCCGACACTGCTTAGCTTCCGAGATTGGGCGCATTCAGTGTGGTGTGGCCGTAGGCTCTGGGCCTTGTGAGCTTTGTACTTTTAAGCATCTAGTCGGCTAGACCTTGCAGTTTTAAAAGGCAATTGAGAAAGGGCTCACTTCCTGAACTTGGAGCACAAAAAAGCCTACAGCACCTGGTATTCCCAGGCGGTCTCCCATCCAGGTACTAACTAGGCCT
>NW_027182325.1:3942500-3945000 GCF_040938575.1 Ambystoma mexicanum | reverse complement strand
AAAAAGGTAGCTCCAGCCCTCATGATGTTGTCCAACATTTCCGCTATAAAACGGGATACAATTATTTTGGAAACATACCAAATTTGAAAAATAATTGAGAAGTTGCGCAATTACTAATCATGGAGCACAAAAAAGCCTACAGCACCTGGTATTCCCAGGCAGTCTCCCATCCAGGTACTAACTAGGCCCGACCCTGCTTAGCTTCCTGGGCGCATTCAGTGTGGTGTGGCCGTAGGCTCTGGGCCTAGTGAGTTTTGTACTTTTAAGCATCTAGTCGGCTAGACCTTGCAGTTTTGAAAGGCAATTGTGAAATGGCTCACTTCCTGAACTTGGAGCACAAAAAAGCCTACAGCACCTGGTATTCCCAGGCGGTCTCCCATCCAGGTACTAACGAGGCCCGACACTGCTTAGCTTCTGAGATCAGACGAGATCGGGCGCATTCAGTGTGGTGTGGCCGTAGGCTCTGGGCCTTGTGAGTTTTGTACTTTTAAGCATCTAGTCGGCTAGACCTTGCAGTTTTGAAAGGCAATTGAGAAATGGCTCACTTCCTGAACTTGGAGTACAAAAAAGCCTACAGCACCTGGTATTCCCAGGCGGTCTCCCATCCAGGTACTAACTAGGCCCGACACTGCTTAGCTTCTGAGATCAAACGAGATCAGGCGCATTCAGTGTGGTGTGGCCGTAGGCTCTGGGCCTAGTGAGTTTTGTACTTTTAAGCATCTAGTCGGCTAGACCTTGCAGTTTTGAAAGGCAATTGAGAAAGGGCTCACTTCCTGAACTTGGAGCACAAAAAAGCCTACAGCACCTGGTATTCCCAGGCGGTCTCCCATCCAGGTACTAACTAGGCCTAACACTGCTTAACTTCCGAGATCAGACGAGATAGGGTGCATTCAGTGTGGTGTGGCCGTAGGCTCTAGGAATGCTAAGAATATTACTCTTATGCATTTGCATTTAGTAAGCTAAGCCATGCAGCCACTTGCAACATGATACCACGCTCATCGCTCGATCAGGCTCGATCAGGCGAGATATATAAGACTGGTGGGCCCATTCAGGACTCCTATGTCTGGTAGGATAACTTTAATTCATCCATCCTGTGTCTGTTGCAGGGAGGTGGAGAGAACAATCAACACAATAATGGTTTTCTTTCATGCCTCTTGAAGGACTCAATATTCTCTGTACTGCATTACATGTGAAAGTCGATTTATTACCCATGAACACACTACCTGTATGCTAATTCTATGTAAAAAGGTAGCTCCAGCCCTCATGATGTTGTCCAACATTTCCGCTATAAAACGGGATACAATTATTTTGGAAACATACCAAATTTGAAAAATAATTGAGAAGTTGCGCAATTACTAATCATGGAGCACAAAAAAGCCTACAGCACCTGGTATTCCCAGGCAGTGTCCCATCCAGGTACTAACTAGGCCCAACCCTGCTTAGCTTCCGAGATCGGGCGCATTCAGTGTGGTGTGGCCGTAGGCTCTGGGCCTAGTGAGTTTTGTACTTTTAAGCATCTAGTCGGCTAGACCTTGCAGTTTTGAAAGGCAATTGTGAAATGGCTCACTTCCTGAACTTGGAGCACAAAAAAGCCTACAGCACCTGGTATTCCCAGGTGGTCTCCCATCCAGGTACTAACTAGGCCCGACACTGCTTAGCTGCCGAGATCAGACGAGATCAGGCGCATTCAGTGTGGTGTGGCCGTAGGCTCTGGTCCTAGTGAGTTTTGTACTTTTAAGCATCTAGTCGGCTAGACCTTGCAGTTTTAAAAGGCAATTGAGAAAGGGCTCACTTCCTGAACTTGGAGCACAAAAAAGCCTACAGCACCTGGTATTCCCAGGCGGTCTCCCATCCAGGAACTAACTAGGCCTGACACTGCTTAACTTCCGAGATCAGACGAGATCGGGTGCATTCAGTGTGGTGTGGCCGTAGGCTCTAGGAATGCTAAGAATATTACTCTTATGCATTTGCATTTAGTAAGCTAAGCCATGCAGCCACTTGCAACATGATACCACGCTCATCGCTCGATCAGGCTCGATCAGGCGAGATATATAAGACTGGTGGGCCCATTCAGGACTCCTATGTCTGGTAGGATAACTTTAATTCATCCATCCTGTGTCTGTTGCAGGGAGGTGGAGAGAACAATCAACACAATAATGGTTTTCTTTCATGCCTCTTGAAGGACTCAATATTCTCTGTACTGCATTACATGTGAAAGTCGATTTATTACCCATGAACACACTACCTGTCTGCTAATTCTATGTAAAAAGGTAGCTCCAGCCCTCATGATGTTGTCCAACATTTCCGCTATAAAACGGGATACAATTATTTTGGAAACATACCAAATTTGAAAAATAATTGAGAAGTTGCGCAATTACTAATCATGGAGCACAAAAAAGCCTACAGCACCTGGTATTCCCAGGCAGTCTCCCATCCAGGTACTAACTAGGCACGACCCTGCTTAGCTTCCGAGATCGGGCGCATTCAGTGTGGTGTGGCC
>NW_027182325.1:3930000-3937500 GCF_040938575.1 Ambystoma mexicanum | reverse complement strand
TCAGACGAGATCGGGTGCATTCAGTGTGGTGTGGCCGTAGGCTCTGGGCCTTGTGAGTTTTGTACTTTTAAGCATCTAGTCGGCTAGACCTTGCAGTTTTGAAAGGCAATTGAGTAATGGCTCACTTCCTGAACTTGGAGTACAAAAAAGCCTACAGCACCTGGTATTCCCAGGCGGTCTCCCATCCAGGTACTAACTAGGCCCGACACTGCTTAGCTTCTGAGATCAGACGAGATCAGGCGCATTCAGTGTGGTGTGGCCGTAGGCTCTGGGCCTAGTGAGTTTTGTACTTTTAAGCATCTAGTCGGCTAGACCTTGCAGTTTTAAAAGGCAATTGAGAAAGGGCTCACTTCCTGAACTTGGAGCACAAAAAAAGCCTACAGCACCTGGTATTCCCAGGCGGTCTCCCATCCAGGTACTAACTAGGCCTGACACTGCTTAACTTCCAAGATCAGACGAGATCGGGTGCATTCAGTGTGGTGTGGCCGTAGGCTCTAGGAATGCTAAGAATATTACTCTTATGCATTTGCATTTAGTAAGCTAAGCCATGCAGCCACTTGCAACATGATACCACGCTCATCGCTCGATCAGGCTCGATCAGGCGAGATATATAAGACTGGTGGGCCCATTCAGGACTCCTATGTCTGGTAGGATAACTTTAATTCATCCATCCTGTGTCTGTTGCAGGGAGGTGGAGAGAACAATCAACACAATAATGGGTTTCTTTCATGCCTCTTGAAGGACTCAATATTCTCTGTACTGCATTACATGTGAAAGTCGATTTATTACCCATGAACACACTACCTGTATGCTAATTCTATGTAAAAAGGTAGCTCCAGCCCTCATGATGTTGTCCAACATTTCCGCTATAAAACGGGATACAATTATTTTGGAAACATACCAAATTTGAAAAATAATTGAGAAGTTGCGCAATTACTAATCATGGAGCACAAAAAAGCCTACAGCACCTGGTATTCCCAGGCAGTCTCCCATCCAGGTACTAACTAGGCCCGACCCTGCTTAGCTTCCGAGATAGGGCGCATTCAGTGTGGTGTGGCCGTAGGCTCTGGGCCTAGTGAGTTTTGTACTTTTAAGCATCTAGTCGGCTAGACCTTGCAGTTTTGAAAGGCAATTGTGAAATGGCTCACTTCCTGAACTTGGAGCACAAAAAAGCCTACAGCACCTGGTATTCCCAGGCGGTCTCCCATCCAGGTACTAACGAGGCCCGACACTGCTTAGCTTCCGAGATCAGACGAGATCGGGCGCATTCAGTGTGGTGTGGCCGTAGGTTCTGGGCCTTGTGAGTTTTGTACTTTTAAGCATCTAGTCGGCTAGACCTTGCAGTTTTGAAAGGCAATTGAGAAATGGCTCACTTCCTGAACTTGGAGTACAAAAAAGCCTACAGCACCTGGTATTCCCAGGCGGTCTCCCATCCAGGTACTAACTAGGCCCGACACTGCTTAGCTTCTGAGGTCAGACGAGATCAGGCGCATTCAGTGTGGTGTGGCCATTGGCTCTGGGCCTAGTGAGTTTTGTACTTTTAAGCATCTAGTCGGCTAGACCTTGCAGTTTTGAAAGGCAATTGAGAAAGGGCTCACTTCCTGAACTTGGAGCACAAAAAAGCCTACAGCACCTGGTATTCCCAGGCGGTCTCCCATCCAGGTACTAACTAGGCCTAACACTGCTTAACTTCCAAGATCAGTCGAGATCGGGTGCATTCAGTGTGGTGTGGCCGTAGGCTCTAGGAATGCTAAGAATATTACTCTTATGCATTTGCATTTAGTAAGCTAAGCCATGCAGCCACTTGCAACATGATACCACGCTCATCGCTCGATCAGGCTCGATCAGGCGAGATATATAAGACTGGTGGGCCCATTCAGGACTCCTATGTCTGGTAGGATAACTTTAATTCATCCATCCTGTGTCTGTTGCAGGGAGGTGGAGAGAACAATCAACACAATAATGGGTTTCTTTCATGCCTCTTGAAGGACTCAATATTCTCTGTACTGCATTACATGTGAAAGTCGATTTATTACCCATGAACACACTACCTGTATGCTAATTCTATGTAAAAAGGTAGCTCCAGCCCTCATGATGTTGTCCAACATTTCCGCTATAAAACGGGATACAATTATTTTGGAAACATACCAAATTTGAAAAATAATTGAGAAGTTGCGCAATTACTAATCATGGAGCACAAAAAAGCCTACAGCACCTGGTATTCCCAGGCAGTCTTCCATCCAGGTACTAACTTGGTCCGACCCTGCTTAGCTTCCGAGATCGGGCGCATTCAGTGTGGTGTGGCCGTAGGCTCTGGGCCTAGTGAGTTTTGTACTTTTAAGCATCTAGTCGGCTAGACCTTGCAGTTTTGAAAGGCAATTGTGAAATGGCTCACTTCCTGAACTTGGAGTACAAAAAAGCCTACAGCACCTGGTATTCCCAGGTGGTCTCCCATCCAGGTACTAACTAGGCCCGACACTGCTTAGCTTCCGAGATCAGACGAGATCGGGCGCATTCAGTGTGGTGTGGCCGTAGACTCTGGGCCTTGTGAGTTTTGTACTTTTAAGCATCTAGTCGGCTAGACCTTGCAGTTTTGAAAGGCAATTGAGAAATGGCTCACTTCCTGAACTTGGAGTACAAAAAAGCCTACAGCACCTGGTATTCCCAGGCGGTCTCCCATCCAGGTACTAACTAGGCCCGACACTGCTTAGCTTCTGAGATCAGACGAGATCAGGCGCATTCAGTGTGGTGTGGCCATAGGCTCTGGGCCTAGTGAGTTTTGTACTTTTAAGCATCTAGTCGGCTAGACCTTGCAGTTTTGAAAGGCAATTGAGAAAGGGCTCACTTCCTGAACTTGGAGCACAAAAAAGCCTACAGCACCTGGTATTCCCAGGCGGTCTCCCATCCAGGTACTAACTAGGCCTAACACTGCTTAACTTCCGAGATCAGACGAGATCGGGTGCATTCAGTGTGGTGTGGCCGTAGGTTCTAGGAATGCTAAGAATATTACTCTTATGCATTTGCATTTAGTAAGCTAAGCCATGCAGCCACTTGCAACATGATACCACGCTCATCGCTCGATCAGGCTCGATCAGGCGAGATATATAAGACTGGTGGGCCCATTCAGGACTCCTATGTCTGGTAGGATAACTTTAATTCATCCATCCTGTGTCTGTTGCAGGGAGGTGGAGAGAACAATCAACACAATAATGGGTTTCTTTCATGCCTCTTGAAGGACTCAATATTCTCTGTACTGCATTACATGTGAAAGTCGATTTATTACCCATGAACACACTACCTGTATGCTAATTCTATGTAAAAAGGTAGCTCCAGCCCTCATGATGTTGTCCAACATTTCCGCTATAAAACGGGATACAATTATTTTGGAAACATACCAAATTTGAAAAATAATTGAGAAGTTGCGCAATTACTAATCATGGAGCACAAAAAAGCCTACAGCACCTGGTATTCCCAGGCAGTCTCCCATCCAGGTACTAACTAGGCCCGACCCTGCTTAGCTTCCGAGATCTGGCGCATTCAGTGTGGTGTGGCCGTAGGCTCTGGGCCTAGTGAGTTTTGTACTTTTAAGCATCTAGTCGGCTAGACCTTGCAGTTTTGAGAGGCAATTGTGAAATGGCTCACTTCCTGAACTTGGAGCACAAAAAAGCCTACAGCACCTGGTATTCCCAGGCGGTCTCCCATCAAGGTACTAACGAGGCCCGACACTGCTTAGCTTCCGAGATCAGACGAGATCGGGCGCATTCAGTGTGGTGTGGCCGTAGGCTCTGGGCCTTGTGAGTTTTGTACTTTTAAGCATCTAGTCGGCTAGACCTTGCAGTTTTGAAAGGCAATTGAGAAATGGCTCACTTCCTGAACTTGGAGTACAAAAAAGCCTACAGCACCTGGTATTCCCAGGCGGTCTCCCATCCAGGTACTAACTAGGCCCGACACTGCTTAGCTTCTGAGATCAGACGAGATCAGGCGCATTCAGTGTGGTGTGGCCATAGGCTCTGGGCCTAGTGAGTTTTGTACTTTTAAGCATCTAGTCGGCTAGACCTTGCAGTTTTGAAAGGCAATTGAGAAAGGGCTCACTTCCTGAACTTGGAGCACAAAAAAGCCTACAGCACCTGGTATTCCCAGGCGGTCTCCCATCCAGGTACTAACTAGGCCTAACACTGCTTAACTTCCAAGATCAGACGAGATCGGGTGCATTCAGTGTGGTGTGGCCGTAGGCTCTAGGAATGCTAAGAATATTACTCTTATGCATTTGCATTTAGTAAGCTAAGCCATGCAGCCACTTGCAACATGATACCACGCTCATCGCTCGATCAGGCGAGATATATAAGACTGGTGGGCCCATTCAGGACTCCTATGTCTGGTAGGATAACTTTAATTCATCCATCCTGTGTCTGTTGCAGGGAGGTGGAGAGAACAATCAACACAATAATGGTTTTCTTTCATGCCTCTTGAAGGACTCAATATTCTCTGTACTGCATTACATGTGAAAGTCGATTTATTACCCATGAACACACTACCTGTATGCTAATTCTATGTAAAAAGGTAGCTCCAGCCCTCATGATGTTGTCCAACATTTCCGCTATAAAACGGGATACAATTATTTTGGAAACATACCAAATTTGAAAAATAATTGAGAAGTTGCGCAATTACTAATCATGGAGCACAAAAAAGCCTACAGCACCTGGTATTCCCAGGCAGTCTCCCATCCAGGTACTAACTAGGCCCGACCCTGCTTAGCTTCCGAGATCGGGCGCATTCAGTGTGGTGTGGCCGTAGGCTCTGGGCCTAGTGAGTTTTGTACTTTTAAGCATCTAGTAGGCTAGACCTTGCAGTTTTGAAAGGCAATTGTGAAATGGCTCACTTCCTGAACTTGGAGCACAAAAAAGCCTACAGCACCTGGTATTCCCAGGCGGTCTCCCATCCAGGTACTAACTAGGCCCAACACTGCTTAGCTTCTGAGATCAGACGAGATCAGGCGCATTCAGTGTGGTGTGGCCGTAGGCTCTGGGCCTAGTGAGTTTTGTACTTTTAAGCATCTAGTCGGCTAGACCTTGCAGTTTTGAAAGGCAATTGAGAAAGGGCTCACTTCCTGAACTTGGAGCACAAAAAAGCCTACAGCACCTGGTATTCCCAGGCAGTCTCCCATCCAGGTACTAACTAGGCCTAACACTGCTTAACTTCCGAGATCAGACGAGATCGGGTGCATTCAGTGTGGTGTGGCCGTAGGCTCTAGGAATGCTAAGAATATTACTCTTATGCATTTGCATTTAGTAAGCTAAGCCATGCAGCCACTTGCAACATGATACCACGCTCATCGCTCGATCAGGCTCGATCAGGCGAGATATATAAGACTGGTGGGCCCATTCAGGACTCCTATGTCTGGTAGGATAACTTTAATTCATCCATCCTGTGTCTGTTGCAGGGAGGTGGAGAGAACAATCAACACAATAATGGTTTTCTTTCATGCCTCTTGAAGGACTCAATATTCTCTGTACTGCATTACATGTGAAAGTCGATTTATTACCCATGAACACACTACCTGTATGCTAATTCTATGTAAAAAGGTAGCTCCAGCCCTCATGATGTTGTCCAACATTTCCGCTATAAAACGGGATACAATTATTTTGGAAACATACCAAATTTGAAAAATAATTGAGAAGTTGCGCAATTACTAATCATGGAGCACAAAAAAGCCTACAGCACCTGGTATTCCCAGGCAGTGTCCCATCCAGGTACTAACTAGGCCCAACCCTGCTTAGCTTCCGAGATCGGGCGCATTCAGTGTGGTGTGGCCGTAGGCTCTGGGCCTAGTGAGTTTTGTACTTTTAAGCATCTAGTCGGCTAGACCTTGCAGTTTTGAAAGGCAATTGTGAAATGGCTCACTTCCTGAACTTGGAGCACAAAAAAGCCTACAGCACCTGGTATTCCCAGGTGGTCTCCCATCCAGGTACTAACTAGGCCCGACACTGCTTAGCTGCCGAGATCAGACGAGATCAGGCGCATTCAGTGTGGTGTGGCCGTAGGCTCTGGTCCTAGTGAGTTTTGTACTTTTAAGCATCTAGTCGGCTAGACCTTGCAGTTTTAAAAGGCAATTGAGAAAGGGCTCACTTCCTGAACTTGGAGCACAAAAAAGCCTACAGCACCTGGTATTCCCAGGCGGTCTCCCATCCAGGAACTAACTAGGCCTGACACTGCTTAACTTCCGAGATCAGACGAGATCGGGTGCATTCAGTGTGGTGTGGCCGTAGGCTCTAGGAATGCTAAGAATATTACTCTTATGCATTTGCATTTAGTAAGCTAAGCCATGCAGCCACTTGCAACATGATACCACGCTCATCGCTCGATCAGGCTCGATCAGGCGAGATATATAAGACTGGTGGGCCCATTCAGGACTCCTATGTCTGGTAGGATAACTTTAATTCATCCATCCTGTGTCTGTTGCAGGGAGGTGGAGAGAACAATCAACACAATAATGGTTTTCTTTCATGCCTCTTGAAGGACTCAATATTCTCTGTACTGCATTACATGTGAAAGTCGATTTATTACCCATGAACACACTACCTGTCTGCTAATTCTATGTAAAAAGGTAGCTCCAGCCCTCATGATGTTGTCCAACATTTCCGCTATAAAACGGGATACAATTATTTTGGAAACATACCAAATTTGAAAAATAATTGAGAAGTTGCGCAATTACTAATCATGGAGCACAAAAAAGCCTACAGCACCTGGTATTCCCAGGCAGTCTCCCATCCAGGTACTAACTAGGCACGACCCTGCTTAGCTTCCGAGATCGGGCGCATTCAGTGTGGTGTGGCCGTAGGCTCTGGGCCTAGTGAGTTTTGTACTTTTAAGCATCTAGTCGGCTAGACCTTGCAGTTTTGAAAGGCAATTGTGAAATGGCTCACTTCCTGAACTTGGAGCACAAAAAAGCCTACAGCACCTGGTATTCCCAGGCGGTCTCCCATCCAGGTACTAACGATGCCCGACACTGCTTAGCTTCCGAGATCAGACGCATTCAGTGTGGTGTGGCCGTAGGCTCTGGGCCTTGTGAGTTTTGTACTTTTAAGCATCTAGTCGGCTAGACCTTGCAGTTTTGAATGGCAATTGTGAAATGGCTCACTTCCTGAACTTGGAGCACAAAAAAGCCTACAGCACCTGGTATTCCCAGGTGGTCTCCCATCCAGGTACTAACTAGGCCCGACACTGCTTAGCTTCCGAGATCAGACGAGATCGGGCGCAATCAGTGTGGTGTGGCCGTAGGCTCTGGGCCTAGTGAGTTTTGTACTTTTAAGCATCTAGTCAGCTAGACCTTGCAGTTTTGAAAGGCAATTGAGAAATGGCTCACTTCCTGAACTTGGAGCACAAAAAAGCCTACAGCACCTGGTATTCCCAGGCGGTCTCCCATCCAGGTACTAACGAGGCCCGACACTGCTTAGCTTCCGAGATTGGGCGCATTCAGTGTGGTGTGGCCGTAGGCTCTGG
>NW_027182325.1:3907500-3925000 GCF_040938575.1 Ambystoma mexicanum | reverse complement strand
TCCATCCTGTGTCTGTTGCAGGGAGGTGGAGAGAACAATCAACACAATAATGGGTTTCTTTCATGCCTCTTGAAGGACTCAATATTCTCTGTACTGCATTACATGTGAAAGTCGATTTATTACCCATGAACACACTACCTGTATGCTAATTCTATGTAAAAAGGTAGCTCCAGCCCTCATGATGTTGTCCAACATTTCCGCTATAAAACGGGATACAATTATTTTGGAAACATACCAAATTTGAAAAATAATTGAGAAGTTGCGCAATTACTAATCATGGAGCACAAAAAAGCCTACAGCACCTGGTATTCCCAGGCAGTCTCCCATCCAGGTACTAACTAGGCCCGACCCTGCTTAGCTTCCGAGATAGGGCGCATTCAGTGTGGTGTGGCCGTAGGCTCTGGGCCTAGTGAGTTTTGTACTTTTAAGCATCTAGTCGGCTAGACCTTGCAGTTTTGAAAGGCAATTGTGAAATGGCTCACTTCCTGAACTTGGAGCACAAAAAAGCCTACAGCACCTGGTATTCCCAGGCGGTCTCCCATCCAGGTACTAACGAGGCCCGACACTGCTTAGCTTCCGAGATCAGACGAGATCGGGCGCATTCAGTGTGGTGTGGCCGTAGGTTCTGGGCCTTGTGAGTTTTGTACTTTTAAGCATCTAGTCGGCTAGACCTTGCAGTTTTGAAAGGCAATTGAGAAATGGCTCACTTCCTGAACTTGGAGTACAAAAAAGCCTACAGCACCTGGTATTCCCAGGCGGTCTCCCATCCAGGTACTAACTAGGCCCGACACTGCTTAGCTTCTGAGGTCAGACGAGATCAGGCGCATTCAGTGTGGTGTGGCCATTGGCTCTGGGCCTAGTGAGTTTTGTACTTTTAAGCATCTAGTCGGCTAGACCTTGCAGTTTTGAAAGGCAATTGAGAAAGGGCTCACTTCCTGAACTTGGAGCACAAAAAAGCCTACAGCACCTGGTATTCCCAGGCGGTCTCCCATCCAGGTACTAACTAGGCCTAACACTGCTTAACTTCCAAGATCAGTCGAGATCGGGTGCATTCAGTGTGGTGTGGCCGTAGGCTCTAGGAATGCTAAGAATATTACTCTTATGCATTTGCATTTAGTAAGCTAAGCCATGCAGCCACTTGCAACATGATACCACGCTCATCGCTCGATCAGGCTCGATCAGGCGAGATATATAAGACTGGTGGGCCCATTCAGGACTCCTATGTCTGGTAGGATAACTTTAATTCATCCATCCTGTGTCTGTTGCAGGGAGGTGGAGAGAACAATCAACACAATAATGGGTTTCTTTCATGCCTCTTGAAGGACTCAATATTCTCTGTACTGCATTACATGTGAAAGTCGATTTATTACCCATGAACACACTACCTGTATGCTAATTCTATGTAAAAAGGTAGCTCCAGCCCTCATGATGTTGTCCAACATTTCCGCTATAAAACGGGATACAATTATTTTGGAAACATACCAAATTTGAAAAATAATTGAGAAGTTGCGCAATTACTAATCATGGAGCACAAAAAAGCCTACAGCACCTGGTATTCCCAGGCAGTCTTCCATCCAGGTACTAACTTGGTCCGACCCTGCTTAGCTTCCGAGATCGGGCGCATTCAGTGTGGTGTGGCCGTAGGCTCTGGGCCTAGTGAGTTTTGTACTTTTAAGCATCTAGTCGGCTAGACCTTGCAGTTTTGAAAGGCAATTGTGAAATGGCTCACTTCCTGAACTTGGAGTACAAAAAAGCCTACAGCACCTGGTATTCCCAGGTGGTCTCCCATCCAGGTACTAACTAGGCCCGACACTGCTTAGCTTCCGAGATCAGACGAGATCGGGCGCATTCAGTGTGGTGTGGCCGTAGGCTCTGGGCCTTGTGAGTTTTGTACTTTTAAGCATCTAGTCGGCTAGACCTTGCAGTTTTGAAAGGCAATTGAGAAATGGCTCACTTCCTGAACTTGGAGTACAAAAAAGCCTACAGCACCTGGTATTCCCAGGCGGTCTCCCATCCAGGTACTAACTAGGCCCGACACTGCTTAGCTTCTGAGATCAGACGAGATCAGGCGCATTCAGTGTGGTGTGGCCATAGGCTCTGGGCCTAGTGAGTTTTGTACTTTTAAGCATCTAGTCGGCTAGACCTTGCAGTTTTGAAAGGCAATTGAGAAAGGGCTCACTTCCTGAACTTGGAGCACAAAAAAGCCTACAGCACCTGGTATTCCCAGGCGGTCTCCCATCCAGGTACTAACTAGGCCTAACACTGCTTAACTTCCGAGATCAGACGAGATCGGGTGCATTCAGTGTGGTGTGGCCGTAGGTTCTAGGAATGCTAAGAATATTACTCTTATGCATTTGCATTTAGTAAGCTAAGCCATGCAGCCACTTGCAACATGATACCACGCTCATCGCTCGATCAGGCTCGATCAGGCGAGATATATAAGACTGGTGGGCCCATTCAGGACTCCTATGTCTGGTAGGATAACTTTAATTCATCCATCCTGTGTCTGTTGCAGGGAGGTGGAGAGAACAATCAACACAATAATGGGTTTCTTTCATGCCTCTTGAAGGACTCAATATTCTCTGTACTGCATTACATGTGAAAGTCGATTTATTACCCATGAACACACTACCTGTATGCTAATTCTATGTAAAAAGGTAGCTCCAGCCCTCATGATGTTGTCCAACATTTCCGCTATAAAACGGGATACAATTATTTTGGAAACATACCAAATTTGAAAAATAATTGAGAAGTTGCGCAATTACTAATCATGGAGCACAAAAAAGCCTACAGCACCTGGTATTCCCAGGCAGTCTCCCATCCAGGTACTAACTAGGCCCGACCCTGCTTAGCTTCCGAGATCTGGCGCATTCAGTGTGGTGTGGCCGTAGGCTCTGGGCCTAGTGAGTTTTGTACTTTTAAGCATCTAGTCGGCTAGACCTTGCAGTTTTGAGAGGCAATTGTGAAATGGCTCACTTCCTGAACTTGGAGCACAAAAAAGCCTACAGCACCTGGTATTCCCAGGCGGTCTCCCATCAAGGTACTAACGAGGCCCGACACTGCTTAGCTTCCGAGATCAGACGAGATCGGGCGCATTCAGTGTGGTGTGGCCGTAGGCTCTGGGCCTTGTGAGTTTTGTACTTTTAAGCATCTAGTCGGCTAGACCTTGCAGTTTTGAAAGGCAATTGAGAAATGGCTCACTTCCTGAACTTGGAGTACAAAAAAGCCTACAGCACCTGGTATTCCCAGGCGGTCTCCCATCCAGGTACTAACTAGGCCCGACACTGCTTAGCTTCTGAGATCAGACGAGATCAGGCGCATTCAGTGTGGTGTGGCCATAGGCTCTGGGCCTAGTGAGTTTTGTACTTTTAAGCATCTAGTCGGCTAGACCTTGCAGTTTTGAAAGGCAATTGAGAAAGGGCTCACTTCCTGAACTTGGAGCACAAAAAAGCCTACAGCACCTGGTATTCCCAGGCGGTCTCCCATCCAGGTACTAACTAGGCCTAACACTGCTTAACTTCCGAGATCAGACGAGATCGGGTGCATTCAGTGTGGTGTGGCCGTAGGCTCTAGGAATGCTAAGAATATTACTCTTATGCATTTGCATTTAGTAAGCTAAGCCATGCAGCCACTTGCAACATGATACCACGCTCATCGCTCGATCAGGCGAGATATATAAGACTGGTGGGCCCATTCAGGACTCCTATGTCTGGTAGGATAACTTTAATTCATCCATCCTGTGTCTGTTGCAGGGAGGTGGAGAGAACAATCAACACAATAATGGTTTTCTTTCATGCCTCTTGAAGGACTCAATATTCTCTGTACTGCATTACATGTGAAAGTCGATTTATTACCCATGAACACACTACCTGTATGCTAATTCTATGTAAAAAGGTAGCTCCAGCCCTCATGATGTTGTCCAACATTTCCGCTATAAAACGGGATACAATTATTTTGGAAACATACCAAATTTGAAAAATAATTGAGAAGTTGCGCAATTACTAATCATGGAGCACAAAAAAGCCTACAGCACCTGGTATTCCCAGGCAGTCTCCCATCCAGGTACTAACTAGGCCCGACCCTGCTTAGCTTCCGAGATCGGGCGCATTCAGTGTGGTGTGGCCGTAGGCTCTGGGCCTAGTGAGTTTTGTACTTTTAAGCATCTAGTAGGCTAGACCTTGCAGTTTTGAAAGGCAATTGTGAAATGGCTCACTTCCTGAACTTGGAGCACAAAAAAGCCTACAGCACCTGGTATTCCCAGGTGGTCTCCCATCCAGGTACTAACTAGGCCCGACACTGCTTAGCTTCTGAGATCAGGCGCATTCAGTGTGGTGTGGCCGTAGGCTCTGGGCCTAGAGAGTTTTGTACTTTTAAGCATCTAGTCGGCTAGACCTTGCAGTTTTAAAAGGCAATTGAGAAAGGGCTCACTTCCTGAACTTGGAGCACAAAAAAGCCTACAGCACCTGGTATTCCCAGGCAGTCTCCCATCCAGGTACTAACTAGGCCTGACACTGCTTAACTTCCGAGATCAGACGAGATCGGGTGCATTCAGTGTGGTGTGGCCGTAGGCTCTAGGAATGCTAAGAATATTACTCTTATGCATTTGCATTTAGTAAGCTAAGCCATGCAGCCACTTGCAACATGATACCACGCTCATCGCTCGATCAGGCTCGATCAGGCGAGATATATAAGACTGGTGGGCCCATTCAGGACTCCTATGTCTGGTAGGATAACTTTAATTCATCCATCCTGTGTCTGTTGCAGGGAGGTGGCGAGAACAATCAACATAATAATGGTTTTCTTTCATGCCTCTTGAAGGACTCAATATTCTCTGTACTGCATTACATGTGAAAGTCGATTTATTACCCATGAACACACTACCTGTATGCTAATTCTATGTAAAAAGGTAGCTCCAGCCCTCATGATGTTGTCCAACATTTCCGCTATAAAACGGTATACAATTATTTTGGAAACATACCAAATTTGAAAAATAATTGAGAAGTTGCGCAATTACTAATCATGGAGCACAAAAAAGCCTACAGCACCTGGTATTCCCAGGCAGTCTCCCATCCAGGTACTAACTAGGCCCGACCCTGCTTAGCTTCCGAGATCAGGCGCATTCAGTGTGGTGTGGCCATAGGCTCTGGGCCTAGTGAGTTTTGTACTTTTAAGCATCTAGTCGGCTAGACCTTGCAGTTTTGAAAGGCAATTGAGAAATGGCTCACTTCCTGAACTTGGAGCACAAAAAAGCCTACAGCACCTGGTATTCCCAGGTGGTCTCCCATCCAGGTACTAACGAGGCCCGACACTGCTTAGCTTCCGAGATCAGACGCATTCAGTGTGGTGTGGCCGTAGGCTCTGGGCCTTGTGAGTTTTGTACTTTTAAGCATCTAGTCGGCTAGACCTTACAGTTTTGAAAGGCAATTGTGAAATGGCTCACTTCCTGAACTTGGAGCACAAAAAAGCCTACAGCACCTGGTATTCCCAGGTGGTCTCCCATCCAGGTACTAACTAGGCCCGACACTGCTTAGCTTCCGAGATCAGACGAGATCGGGCGCAATCAGTGTGGTGTGGCCGTAGGCTCTGGGCCTAGTGAGTTTTGTACTTTTAAGCATCTAGTCAGCTAGACCTTGCAGTTTTGAAAGGCAATTGAGAAATGGCTCACTTCCTGAACTTGGAGCACAAAAAAGCCTACAGCACCTGGTATTCCCAGGCGGTCTCCCATCCAGGTACTAACGAGGCCCGACACTGCTTAGCTTCCGAGATCAGACGAGATCGGGCGCATTCAGTGTGGTGTGGCCGTAGGCTCTGGGCCTTGTGAGTTTTGTACTTTTAAGCATCTAGTCGGCTAGACCTTGCAGTTTTGAAAGGCAATTGAGAAATGGCTCACTTCCTGAACTTGGAGTACAAAAAAGCCTACAGCACCTGGTATTCCCAGGCGGTCTCCCATCCAGGTACTAACTAGGCCCGACACTGCTTAGCTTCTGAGATCAGACGAGATCAGGCGCATTCAGTGTGGTGTGGCCGTAGGCTCTGGGCCTAGTGAGTTTTGTACTTTTAAGCATCTAGTCGGCTAGACCTTGCAGTTTTAAAAGGCAATTGAGAAAGGGCTCACTTCCTGAACTTGGAGCACAAAAAAGCCTACAGCACCTGGTATTCCCAGGCGGTCTCCCATCCAGGAACTAACTAGGCCTGACACTGCTTAACTTCCGAGATCAGACAAGATCGGGTGCATTCAGTGTGGTGTGGCCGTAGGCTCTAGAAATGCTAAGAATATTACTCTTATGCATTTGCATTTAGTAAGCTAAGCCATGCAGCCACTTGCAACATGATACCACGCTCATCGCTCGATCAGGCGAGATATATAAGACTGGTGGGCCCATTCAGGACTCCTATGTCTGGTAGGATAACTTTAATTCATCCATCCTGTGTCTGTTGCAGGGAGGTGGCGAGAACAATCAACACAATAATGGTTTTCTTTCATGCCTCTTGAAGGACTCAATATTCTCTGTACAGCATTACATGTGAAAGTCGATTTATTACCCATGAACACACTACCTGTATGCTAATTCTATGTAAAAAGGTAGCTCCAGCCCTCATGATGTTGTCCAACATTTCCGCTATAAAACGGTATACAATTATTTTGGAAACATACCAAATTTGAAAAATAATTGAGAAGTTGCGCAATTACTAATCAAGGAGCACAAAAAAGCCTACAGCACCTGGTATTCCCAGGCAGTCTCCCATCCAGGTACTAACTAGGCCCGACCCTGCTTAGCTTCCGAGATCAGGCGCATTCAGTGTGGTGTGGCCGTAGGCTCTGGGCCTAGTGAGTTTTGTACTTTTAAGCATCTAGTCGGCTAGACCTTGCAGTTTTGAAAGGCAATTGTGAAATGGCTCACTTCCTGAACTTGGAGCACAAAAAAGCCTACAGCACCTGGTATTCCCAGGTGGTCTCCCATCCAGGTACTAACGAGGCCCGACACTGCTTAGCTTCCGAGATCAGACGCATTCAGTGTGGTGTGGCCGTAGGCTCTGGGCCTTGTGAGTTTTGTACTTTTAAGCATCTAGTCGGCTAGACCTTGCAGTTTTGAAAGGCAATTGTGAAATGGCTCACTTCCTGAACTTGGAGCACAAAAAAGCCTACAGCACCTGGTATTCCTAGGTGGTCTCCCATCCAGGTACTAACTAGGCCCGACACTGCTTAGCTTCCGAGATCAGACGAGATCGGGCGCAATCAGTGTGGTGTGGCCGTAGGCTCTGGGCCTAGTGAGTTTTGTACTTTTAAGCATCTAGTCAGCTAGACCTTGCAGTTTTGAAAGGCAATTGAGAAATGGCTCACTTCCTGAACTTGGAGCACAAAAAAGCCTACAGCACCTGGTATTCCCAGGCGGTCTCCCATCCAGGTACTAACGAGGCCCGACACTGCTTAGCTTCCGAGATCAGATGAGATCGGGCGCATTCAGTGTGGTGTGGCCGTAGGCTCTGGGCCTTGTGAGTTTTGTACTTTTAAGCATCTAGTCGGCTAGACCTTGCAGTTTTGAGAGGCAATTGTGAAATGGCTCACTTCCTGAACTTGGAGCACAAAAAAGCCTACAGCACCTGGTATTCCCAGGCGGTCTCCCATCCAGGTACTAACAAGGCCCGACACTGCTTAGCTTCCGAGATCAGACGAGATCGGGCGCATTCAGTGTGGTGTGGCCGTAGGCTCTGGGCCTTGTGAGTTTTGTACTTTTAAGCATCTAGTCGGCTAGACCTTGCAGTTTTGAAAGGCAATTGAGAAATGGCTCACTTCCTGAACTTGGAGTACAAAAAAGCCTACAGCACCTGGTATTCCCAGGCGGTCTCCCATCCAGGTACTAACTAGGCCCGACACTGCTTAGCTTCTGAGATCAGACGAGATCAGGCGCATTCAGTGTGGTGTGGCCATAGGCTCTGGGCCTAGTGAGTTTTGTACTTTTAAGCATCTAGTCGGCTAGACCTTGCAGTTTTGAAAGGCAATTGAGAAAGGGCTCACTTCCTGAACTTGGAGCACAAAAAAGCCTACAGCACCTGGTATTCCCAGGCGGTCTCCCATCCAGGTACTAACTAGGCCTAACACTGCTTAACTTCCGAGATCAGACGGGTGCATTCAGTGTGGTGTGGCCGTAGGCTCTAGGAATGCTAAGAATATTACTCTTATGCATTTGCATTTAGTAAGCTAAGCCATGCAGCCACTTGCAACATGATACCACGCTCATCGCTCGATCAGGCGAGATATATAAGACTGGTGGGCCCATTCAGGACTCCTATGTCTGGTAGGATAACTTTAATTCATCCATCCTGTGTCTGTTGCAGGGAGGTGGAGAGAACAATCAACACAATAATGGTTTTCTTTCATGCCTCTTGAAGGACTCAATATTCTCTGTACTGCATTACATGTGAAAGTTGATTTATTACCCATGAACACACTACCTGTATGCTAATTCTATGTAAAAAGGTAGCTCCAGCCCTCATGATGTTGTCCAACATTTCCGCTATAAAACGGGATACAATTATTTTGGAAACATACCAAATTTGAAAAATAATTGAGAAGTTGCGCAATTACTAATCATGGAGCACAAAAAAGCCTACAGCACCTGGTATTCCCAGGCAGTCTCCCATCCAGGTACTAACTAGGCCCGACCCTGCTTAGCTTCCGAGATCGGGCGCATTCAGTGTGGTGTGGCCGTAGGCTCTGGGCCTAGTGAGTTTTGTACTTTTAAGCATCTAGTAGGCTAGACCTTGCAGTTTTGAAAGGAAATTGTGAAATGGCTCACTTCCTGAACTTGGAGCACAAAAAAGCCTACAGCACTTGGTATTCCCAGGTGGTCTCCCATCCAGGTACTAACTAGGCCCGACACTGCTTAGCTTCTGAGATCAGGCGCATTCAGTGTGGTGTGGCCGTAGGCTCTGGGCCTAGTGAGTTTTGTACTTTTAAGCATCTAGTCGGCTAGACCTTGCAGTTTTAAAAGGCAATTGAGAAAGGGCTCACTTCCTGAACTTGGAGCACAAAAAAGCCTACAGCACCTGGTATTCCCAGGCAGTCTCCCATCCAGGTACTAACTAGGCCTGACACTGCTTAACTTCCGAGATCAGACGAGATCGGGTGCATTCAGTGTGGTGTGGCCGTAGGCTCTAGGAATGCTAAGAATATTACTCTTATGCATTTGCATTTAGTAAGCTAAGCCATGCAGCCACTTGCAACATGATACCACGCTCATCGCTCGATCAGGCTCGATCAGGCGAGATATATAAGACTGGTGGGCCCATTCAGGACTCCTATGTCTGGTAGGATAACTTTAATTCATCCATCCTGTGTCTGTTGCAGGGAGGTGGCGAGAACAATCAACACAATAATGGTTTTCTTTCATGCCTCTTGAAGGACTCAATATTCTCTGTACTGCATTACATGTGAAAGTCGATTTATTACCCATGAACACACTACCTGTATGCTAATTCTATGTAAAAAGGTACCTCCAGCCCTCATGATGTTGTCCAACATTTCCGCTATAAAACGGTATACAATTATTTTGGAAACATACCAAATTTGAAAAATAATTGAGAAGTTGCGCAATTACTAATCATGGAGCACAAAAAAGCCTACAGCACCTGGTATTCCCAGGCAGTCTCCCATCCAGGTACTAACTAGGCCCGACCCTGCTTAGCTTCCGAGATCAGGCGCATTCAGTGTGGTGTGGCCGTAGGCTCTGGGCCTAGTGAGTTTTGTACTTTTAAGCATCTAGTCGGCTAGACCTTGCAGTTTTGAAAGGCAATTGTGAAATGGCTCACTTCCTGAACTTGGAGCACAAAAAAGCCTACAGCACCTGGTATTCCCAGGTGGTCTCCCATCCAGGTACTAACGAGGCCCGACACTGCTTAGCTTCCGAGATCAGACGCATTCAGTGTGGTGTGGCCGTAGGCTCTGGGCCTTGTGAGTTTTGTACTTTTAAGCATCTAGTCGGCTAGACCTTACAGTTTTGAAAGGCAATTGTGAAATGGCTCACTTCCTGAACTTGGAGCACAAAAAAGCCTACAGCACCTGGTATTCCCAGGTGGTCTCCCATCCAGGTACTAACTAGGCCCGACACTGCTTAGCTTCCGAGATCAGACGAGATCGGGCGCAATCAGTGTGGTGTGGCCGTAGGCTCTGGGCCTAGTGAGTTTTGTACTTTTAAGCATCTAGTCAGCTAGACCTTGCAGTTTTGAAAGGCAATTGAGAAATGGCTCACTTCCTGAACTTGGAGCACAAAAAAGCCTACAGCACCTGGTATTCCCAGGCGGTCTCCCATCCAGGTACTAACGAGGCCCGACACTGCTTAGCTTCCGAGATCAGACGAGATCGGGCGCATTCAGTGTGGTGTGGCCGTAGGCTCTGGGCCTTGTGAGTTTTGTACTTTTAAGCATCTAGTCGGCTAGACCTTGCAGTTTTGAAAGGCAATTGAGAAATGGCTCACTTCCTGAACTTGGAGTACAAAAAAGCCTACAGCACCTGGTATTCCCAGGCGGTCTCCCATCCAGGTACTAACTAGGCCCGACACTGCTTAGCTTCTGAGATCAGACGAGATCAGGCGCATTCAGTGTGGTGTGGCCGTAGGCTCTGGGCCTAGTGAGTTTTGTACTTTTAAGCATCTAGTCGGCTAGACCTTGCAGTTTTAAAAGGCAATTGAGAAAGGGCTCACTTCCTGAACTTGGAGCACAAAAAAGCATACAGCACCTGGTATTCCCAGGCGGTCTCCCATCCAGGAACTAACTAGGCCTGACACTGCTTAACTTCCGAGATCAGACGAGATCGGGTGCATTCAGTGTGGTGTGGCCGTAGGCTCTAGGAATGCTAAGAATATTACTCTTATGCATTTGCATTTAGTAAGCTAAGCCATGCAGCCACTTGCAACATGATACCACGCTCATCGCTCGATCAGGCTCGATCAGGCGAGATATATAAGACTGGTGGGCCCATTCAGGACTCCTATGTCTGGTAGGATAACTTTAATTCATCCATCCTGTGTCTGTTGCAGGGAGGTGGAGAGAACAATCAACACAATAATGGTTTTCTTTCATGCCTCTTGAAGGACTCAATATTCTCTGTACTGCATTACATGTGAAAGTCGATTTATTACCCATGAACACACTACCTGTCTGCTAATTCTATGTAAAAAGGTAGCTCCAGCCCTCATGATGTTGTCCAACATTTCCGCTATAAAACGGGATACAATTATTTTGGAAACATACCAAATTTGAAAAATAATTGAGAAGTTGCGCAATTACTAATCATGGAGCACAAAAAAGCCTACAGCACCTGGTATTCCCAGGCAGTCTCCCATCCAGGTACTAACTAGGCACGACCCTGCTTAGCTTCCGAGATCGGGCGCATTCAGTGTGGTGTGGCCGTAGGCTCTGGGCCTAGTGAGTTTTGTACTTTTAAGCATCTAGTCGGCTAGACCTTGCAGTTTTGAAAGGCAATTGTGAAATGGCTCACTTCCTGAACTTGGAGCACAAAAAAGCCTACAGCACCTGGTATTCCCAGGCGGTCTCCCATCCAGGTACTAACGAGGCCCGACACTGCTTAGCTTCCGAGATCAGACGCATTCAGTGTGGTGTGGCCGTAGGCTCTGGGCCTTGTGAGTTTTGTACTTTTAAGCATCTAGTCGGCTAGACCTTGCAGTTTTGAATAGCAATTGTGAAATGGCTCACTTCCTGAACTTGGAGCACAAAAAAGCCTACAGCACCTGGTATTCCCAGGTGGTCTCCCATCCAGGTACTAACTAGGCACGACCCTGCTTAGCTTCCGAGATCGGGCGCAATCAGTGTGGTGTGGCCGTAGGCTCTGGGCCTAGTGAGTTTTTTACTTTTAAGCATCTAGTCAGCTAGACCTTGCAGTTTTGAAAGGCAATTGAGAAATGGCTCACTTCCTGAACTTGGAGCACAAAAAAGCCTACAGCACCTGGTATTCCCAGGCGGTCTCCCATCCAGGTACTAACGAGGCCCGACACTGCTTAGCTTCCGAGATTGGGCGCATTCAGTGTGGTGTGGCCGTAGGCTCTGGGCTTTGTGAGTTTTGTACTTTTAAGCATCTAGTCGGCTAGACCTTGCAGTTTTAAAAGGCAATTGAGAAAGGGCTCACTTCCTGAACTTGGAGCACAAAAAAGCCTACAGCACCTGGTATTCCCAGGCGGTCTCCCATCCAGGTACTAACTAGGCCTGACACTGCTTAACTTCCGAGATCAGACGAGATCGGGTGCATTCAGTGTGGTGTGGCCATAGGCTCTAGGAATGCTAAGAATATTACTCTTATGCATTTGCATTTAGTAAGCTAAGCCATGCAGCCACTTGCAACATGATACCACGCTCATCGCTCGATCAGGCTCGATCAGGCGAGATATATAAGACTGGTGGGCCCATTCAGGACTCCTATGTCTGGTAGGATAACTTTAATTCATCCATCCTGTGTCTGTTGCAGGGAGGTGGCGAGAACAATCAACACAATAATGGTTTTCTTTCATGCCTCTTGAAGGACTCAATATTCTCTGTACTGCATTACATGTGAAAGTCGATTTATTACCCATGAACACACTACCTGTATGCTAATTCTATGTAAAAAGGTAGCTCCAGCCCTCATGATGTTGTCCAACATTTCCGCTATAAAACGGTATACAATTATTTTGGAAACATACCAAATTTGAAAAATAATTGAGAAGTTGCGCAATTACTAATCATGGAGCACAAAAAAGCCTACAGCACCTGGTATTCCCAGGCAGTCTCCCATCCAGGTACTAACTAGGCCCGACCCTGCTTAGCTTCCGAGATCAGGCGCATTCAGTGTGGTGTGGCCGTAGGCTCTGGGCCTAGTGAGTTTTGTACTTTTAAGCATCTAGTCGGCTAGACCTTGCAGTTTTGAAAGGCAATTGTGAAATGGCTCACTTCCTGAACTTGGAGCACAAAAAAGCCTACAGCACCTGGTATTCCCAGGTGGTCTCCCATCCAGGTACTAACGAGGCCCGACACTGCTTAGCTTCCGAGATCAGACGCATTCAGTGTGGTGTGGCCGTAGGCTCTGGGCCTTGTGAGTTTTGTACTTTTAAGCATCTAGTCGGCTAGACCTTACAGTTTTGAAAGGCAATTGTGAAATGGCTCACTTCCTGAACTTGGAGCACAAAAAAGCCTACAGCACCTGGTATTCCCAGGTGGTCTCCCATCCAGGTACTAACGAGGCCCGACACTGCTTAGCTTCCGAGATCAGACGAGATCGGGCGCATTCAGTGTGGTGTGGCCGTAGGCTCTGGGCCTTGTGAGTTTTGTACTTTTAAGCATCTAGTCGGCTAGACCTTGCAGTTTTGAAAGGCAATTGAGAAATGGCTCACTTCCTGAACTTGGAGTACAAAAAAGCCTACAGCACCTGGTATTCCCAGGCGGTCTCCCATCCAGGTACTAACTAGGCCCAACACTGCTTAGCTTCTGAGATCAGACGAGATCAGGCGCATTCAGTGTGGTGTGGCCGTAGGCTCTGGGCCTAGTGAGTTTTGTACTTTTAAGCATCTAGTCGGCTAGACCTTGCAGTTTTAAAAGGCAATTGAGAAAGGGCTCACTTCCTGAACTTGGAGCACAAAAAAGCCTACAGCACCTGGTATTCCCAGGCGGTCTCCCATCCAGGAACTAACTAGGCCTGACACTGCTTAACTTCCGAGATCAGACGAGATCGGGTGCATTCAGTGTGGTGTGGCCGTAGGCTCTAGGAATGCTAAGAATATTACTCTTATGCATTTGCATTTAGTAAGCTAAGCCATGCAGCCACTTGCAACATGATACCACGCTCATCGCTCGATCAGGCTCGATCAGGCGAGATATATAAGACTGGTGGGCCCATTCAGGACTCCTATGTCTGGTAGGATAACTTTAATTCATCCATCCTGTGTCTGTTGCAGGGAGGTGGAGAGAACAATCAACACAATAATGGTTTTCTTTCATGCCTCTTGAAGGACTCAATATTCTCTGTACTGCATTACATGTGAAAGTCGATTTATTACCCATGAACACACTACCTGTCTGCTAATTCTATGTAAAAAGGTAGCTCCAGCCCTCATGATGTTGTCCAACATTTCCGCTATAAAACGGGATACAATTATTTTGGAAACATACCAAATTTGAAAAATAATTGAGAAGTTGCGCAATTACTAATCATGGAGCACAAAAAAGCCTACAGCACCTGGTATTCCCAGGCAGTCTCCCATCCAGGTACTAACTAGGCACGACCCTGCTTAGCTTCCGAGATCGGGCGCATTCAGTGTGGTGTGGCCGTAGACTCTGGGCCTAGTGAGTTTTGTACTTTTAAGCATCTAGTCGGCTAGACCTTGCAGTTTTGAAAGGCAATTGTGAAATGGCTCACTTCCTGAACTTGGAGCACAAAAAAGCCTACAGCACCTGGTATTCCCAGGCGGTCTCCCATCCAGGTACTAACGAGGCCCGACACTGCTTAGCTTCCGAGATCAGACGCATTCAGTGTGGTGTGGCCGTAGGCTCTGGGCCTTGTGAGTTTTGTACTTTTAAGCATCTAGTCGGCTAGACCTTGCAGTTTTGAATGGCAATTGTGAAATGGCTCACTTCCTGAACTTGGAGCACAAAAAAGCCTACAGCACCTGGTATTCCCAGGTGGTCTCCCATCCAGGTACTAACTAGGCCCGACACTGCTTAGCTTCCGAGATCAGACGAGATCGGGCGCAATCAGTGTGGTGTGGCCGTAGGCTCTGGGCCTAGTGAGTTTTGTACTTTTAAGCATCTAGTCAGCTAGACCTTGCAGTTTTGAAAGGCAATTGAGAAATGGCTCACTTCCTGAACTTGGAGCACAAAAAAGCCTACAGCACCTGGTATTCCCAGGCGGTCTCCCATCCAGGTACTAACGAGGCCCGACACTGCTTAGCTTCCGAGATTGGGCGCATTCAGTGTGGTGTGGCCGTAGGCTCTGGGCCTTGTGAGTTTTGTACTTTTAAGCATCTAGTCGGCTAGACCTTGCAGTTTTAAAAGGCAATTGAGAAAGGGCTCACTTCCTGAACTTGGAGCACAAAAAAGCCTACAGTACCTGGTATTCCCAGGCGGTCTCCCATCCAGGTACTAACTAGGCCTGACACTGCTTAACTTCCGAGATCAGACGAGATCGGGTGCATTCAGTGTGGTGTGGCCATAGGCTCTAGGAATGCTAAGAATATTACTCTTATGCATTTGCATTTAGTAAGCTAAGCCATGCAGCCACTTGCAACATGATACCACGCTCATCGCTCGATCAGGCTCGATCAGGCGAGATATATAAGACTGGTGGGCCCATTCAGGACTCCTATGTCTGGTAGGATAACTTTAATTCATCCATCCTGTGTCTGTTGCAGGGAGGTGGAGAGAACAATCAACACAATAATGGTTTTCTTTCATGCCTCTTGAAGGACTCAATATTCTCTGTACTGCATTACATGTGAAAGTCGATTTATTACCCATGAACACACTACCTGTATGCTAATTCTATGTAAAAAGGTAGCTCCAGCCCTCATGATGTTGTCCAACATTTCCGCTATAAAACGGTATACAATTATTTTGGAAACATACCAAATTTGAAAAATAATTGAGAAGTTGCGCAATTACTAATCATGGAGCACAAAAAAGCCTACAGCACCTGGTATTCCCAGGCAGTCTCCCATCCAGGTACTAACTAGGCCCGACCCTGCTTAGCTTCCGAGATCGGGCGCATTCAGTGTGGTGTGGCCGTAGGCTCTGGGCCTAGTGAGTTTTGTACTTTTAAGCATCTAGTCGGCTAGACCTTGCAGTTTTGAAAGGCAATTGTGAAATGGCTCACTTCCTGAACTTGGAGCACAAAAAAGCCTACAGCACCTGGTATTCCCAGGCAGTCTCCCATCCAGGTACTAACGAGGCCCGACACTGCTTAGCTTCCGAGATCAGACGCATTCAGTGTGGTGTGGCCGTAGGCTCTGGGCCTTGTGAGTTTTGTACTTTTAAGCATCTAGTCGGCTAGACCTTGCAGTTTTGAAAGGCAATTGTGAAATGGCTCACTTCCTGAACTTGGAGCACAAAAAAGCCTACAGCACCTGGTATTCCCAGGTGGTCTCCCATCCAGGTACTAACTAGGCCCGACACTGCTTAGCTTCCGAGATCAGACGAGATCGGGCGCAATCAGTGTGGTGTGGCCGTAGGCTCTGGGCCTAGTGAGTTTTGTACTTTTAAGCATCTAGTCAGCTAGACCTTGCAGTTTTGAAAGGCAATTGAGAAATGGCTCACTTCCTGAACTTGGAGCACAAAAAAGCCTACAGCACCTGGTATTCCCAGGCGGTCTCCCATCCAGGTACTAACGAGGCCCGACACTGCTTAGCTTCCGAGATCAGACGAGATCGGGTGCATTCAGTGTGGTGTGGCCGTAGGCTCTGGGCCTTGTGAGTTTTGTACTTTTAAGCATCTAGTCGGCTAGACCTTGCAGTTTTGAAAGGCAATTGAGAAATGGCTCACTTCCTGAACTTGGAGTACAAAAAAGCCTACAGCACCTGGTATTCCCAGGCGGTCTCCCATCCAGGTACTAACTAGGCCCGACACTGCTTAGCTTCTGAGATCAGACGAGATCAGGCGCATTCAGTGTGGTGTGGCCGTAGGCTCTGGGCCTAGTGAGTTTTGTACTTTTAAGCATCTAGTCGGCTAGACCTTGCAGTTTTAAAAGGCAATTGAGAAAGGGCTCACTTCCTGAACTTGGAGCACAAAAAAGCCTACAGCACCTGGTATTCCCAGGCGGTCTCCCATCCAGGTACTAACTAGGCCTGACACTGCTTAACTTCTGAGATCAGACAAGATCGGGTGCATTCAGTGTGGTGTGGCCGTAGGCTCTAGGAATGCTAAGAATATTACTCTTATGCATTTGCATTTAGTAAGCTAAGCCATGCAGCCACTTGCAACATGATACCACGCTCATCGCTCGATCAGGCTCGATCAGGCGAGATATATAAGACTGGTGGGCCCATTCAGGACTCCTATGTCTGGTAGGATAACTTTAATTCATCCATCCTGTGTCTGTTGCAGGGAGGTGGAGAGAACAATCAACACAATAATGGGTTTCTTTCATGCCTCTTGAAGGACTCAATATTCTCTGTACTGCATTACATGTGAAAGTCGATTTATTACCCATGAACACACTACCTGTATGCTAATTCTATGTAAAAAGGTAGCTCCAGCCCTCATGATGTTGTCCAACATTTCCGCTATAAAACGGGATACAATTATTTTGGAAACATACCAAATTTGAAAAATAATTGAGAAGTTGTGCAATTACTAATCATGGAGCACAAAAAAGCCTACAGCACCTGGTATTCCCAGGCAGTCTCCCATCCAGGTACTAACTAGGCCCGACCCTGCTTAGCTTCCGAGATCGGGCGCATTCAGTGTGGTGTGGCCGTAGGCTCTGGGCCTAGTGAGTTTTGTACTTTTAAGCATCTAGTCGGCT
>NW_027182325.1:3842500-3897500 GCF_040938575.1 Ambystoma mexicanum | reverse complement strand
GTTTTGTACTTTTAAGCATCTAGTCGGCTAGACCTTGCAGTTTTGAAAGGCAATTGAGAAATGGCTCACTTCCTGAACTTGGAGTACAAAAAAGCCTACAGCACCTGGTATTCCCAGGCGGTCTCCCATCCAGGTACTAACTAGGCCCGACACTGCTTAGCTTCTGAGATCAGACGAGATCAGGCGCATTCAGTGTGGTGTGGCCGTAGGCTCTGGGCCTAGTGAGTTTTGTACTTTTAAGCATCTAGTCGGCTAGACCTTGCAGTTTTAAAAGGCAATTGAGAAAGGGCTCACTTCCTGAACTTGGAGCACAAAAAAGCCTACAGCACCTGGTATTCCCAGGCGGTCTCCCATCCAGGTACTAACTAGGCCTGACACTGCTTAACTTCTGAGATCAAACAAGATCGGGTGCATTCAGTGTGGTGTGGCCGTAGGCTCTAGGAATGCTAAGAATATTACTCTTATGCATTTGCATTTAGTAAGCTAAGCCATGCAGCCACTTGCAACATGATACCACGCTCATCGCTCGATCAGGCTCGATCAGGCGAGATATATAAGACTGGTGGGCCCATTCAGGACTCCTATGTCTGGTAGGATAACTTTAATTCATCCATCCTGTGTCTGTTGCAGGGAGGTGGAGAGAACAATCAACACAATAATGGGTTTCTTTCATGCCTCTTGAAGGACTCAATATTCTCTGTACTGCATTACATGTGAAAGTCGATTTATTACCCATGAACACACTACCTGTATGCTAATTCTATGTAAAAAGGTAGCTCCAGCCCTCATGATGTTGTCCAACATTTCCGCTATAAAACGGGATACAATTATTTTGGAAACATACCAAATTTGAAAAATAATTGAGAAGTTGTGCAATTACTAATCATGGAGCACAAAAAAGCCTACAGCACCTGGTATTCCCAGGCAGTCTCCCATCCAGGTACTAACTAGGCCCGACCCTGCTTAGCTTCCGAGATCGGGCGCATTCAGTGTGGTGTGGCCGTAGGCTCTGGGCCTAGTGAGTTTTGTACTTTTAAGCATCTAGTCGGCTAGACCTTGCAGTTTTGAAAGGCAATTGTGAAATGGCTCACTTCCTGAACTTGGAGCACAAAAAAGCCTACAGCACCTGGTATTCCCAGGTGGTCTCCCATCCAGGTACTAACTAGGCCCGACACTGCTTAGCTGCCGAGATCAGACAAGATCGGGCGCAATCAGTGTGGTGTGTCCGTAGTCTCTGGGCCTAGTGAGTTTTGTACTTTTAAGCATCTAGTCAGCTAGACCTTGCAGTTTTGAAAGGCAATTGAGAAATGGCTCACTTCCTGAACTTGGAGCACAAAAAAGCCTACAGCACCTGGTATTCCGAGGCGGTCTCCCATCCAGGTACTAACGAGGCCCGACACTGCTTAGCTTCCGAGATCAGACGAGATCGGGCGCATTCAGTGTGGTGTGGCCGTAGGCTCTGGGCCTTGTGAGTTTTGTACTTTTAAGCATCTAGTCGGCTAGACCTTGCAGTTTTAAAAGGCAATTGAGAAAGGGCTCACTTCCTGAACTTGGAGCACAAAAAAGCCTACAGCACCTGGTATTCCCAGGCGGTCTCCCATCCAGGTACTAACTAGGCCTGACACTGCTTAACTTCCGAGATCAGACGAGATCGGGTGCATTCAGTGTGGTGTGGCCGTAGGCTCTAGGAATGCTAAGAATATTACTCTTATGCATTTGCATTTAGTAAGCTAAGCCATGCAGCCACTTGCAACATGATACCACGCTCATCGCTCGATCAGGCTCGATCAGGCGAGATATATAAGACTGGTGGGCCCATTCAGGACTCCTATGTCTGGTAGGATAACTTTAATTCATCCATCCTGTGTCTGTTGCAGGGAGGTGGAGAGAACAATCAACACAATAATGGTTTTCTTTCATGCCTCTTGAAGGACTCAATATTCTCTGTACTGCATTACATGTGAAAGTCGATTTATTACCCATGAACACACTACCTGTATGCTAATTCTATGTAAAAAGGTAGCTCCAGCCCTCATGATGTTGTCCAACATTTCCGCTATAAAACGGGATACAATTATTTTGGAAACATACCAAATTTGAAAAATAATTGAGAAGTTGCGCAATTACTAATCATGGAGCACAAAAAAGCCTACAGCACCTGGTATTCCCAGGCAGTCTCCCATCCAGGTACTAACTAGGCCCGTCCCTGCTTAGCTTCCGAGATCGGGCGCATTCAGTGTGGTGTGGCCGTAGGCTCTGGGCCTAGTGAGTTTTGTACTTTTAAGCATCTAGTCGGCTAGACCTTGCAGTTTTGAAAGGCAATTGTGAAATGGCTCACTTCCTGAACTTGGAGCACAAAAAAGCCTACAGCACCTGGTATTCCCAGGCGGTCTCCCATCCAGGTACTAACGAGGCCCTACACTGCTTAGCTTCCGAGATCAGGCGCATTCAGTGTGGTGTGGCCGTAGGCTCTGGGCCTTGTGAGTTTTGTACTTTTAAGCATCTAGTCGGCTAGACCTTGCAGTTTTGAAAGGCAATTGTGAAATGGCTCACTTCCTGAACTTGGAGTACAAAAAAGCCTACAGCACCTGGTATTCCCAGGCGGTCTCCCATCCAGGTACTAACTAGGCCCGACACTGCTTAGCTTCTAAGATCAGACGAGATCAGGCGCATTCAGTGTGGTGTGGCCGTAGGCTCTGGGCCTAGTGAGTTTTGTACTTTTAAGCATCTAGTCGGCTAGACCTTGCAGTTTTAAAAGGCAATTGAGAAAGGGCTCACTTCCTGAACTTGGAGCACAAAAAAGCCTACAGCACCTGGTATTCCCAGGCGGTCTCCCATCCAGGTACTAACTAGGCCTGACACTGCTTAACTTCCGAGATCAGACGAGATCGGGTGCATTCAGTGTGGTGTGGCCATAGGCTCTAGGAATGCTAAGAATATTACTCTTATGCATTTGCATTTAGTAAGCTAAGCCATGCAGCCACTTGCAACATGATACCACGCTCATCGCTCGATCAGGCTCGATCAGGCGAGATATATAAGACTGGTGGGCCCATTCAGGACTCCTATGTCTGGTAGGATAACTTTAATTCATCCATCCTGTGTCTGTTGCAGGGAGGTGGCGAGAACAATCAACACAATAATGGTTTTCTTTCATGCCTCTTGAAGGACTCAATATTCTCTGTACTGCATTACATGTGAAAGTCGATTTATTACCCATGAACACACTACCTGTATGCTAATTCTATGTAAAAAGGTAGCTCCAGCCCTCATGATGTTGTCCAACATTTCCGCTATAAAACGGTATACAATTATTTTGGAAACATACCAAATTTGAAAAATAATTGAGAAGTTGCGCAATTACTAATCATGGAGCACAAAAAAGCCTACAGCACCTGGTATTCCCAGGCAGTCTCCCATCCAGGTACTAACTAGGCCTGACCCTGCTTAGCTTCCGAGATCAGGCGCATTCAGTGTGGTGTGGCCGTAGGCTCTGGGCCTAGTGAGTTTTGTACTTTTAAGCATCTAGTCGGCTAGACCTTGCAGTTTTGAAAGGCAATTGTGAAATGGCTCACTTCCTGAACTTGGAGCACAAAAAAGCCTACAGCACCTGGTATTCCCAGGTGGTCTCCCATCCAGGTACTAACGAGGCCCGACACTGCTTAGCTTCCGAGATCAGACGCATTCAGTGTGGTGTGGCCGTAGGCTCTGGGCCTTGTGAGTTTTGTACTTTTAAGCATCTAGTCGGCTAGACCTTACAGTTTTGAAAGGCAATTGTGAAATGGCTCACTTCCTGAACTTGGAGCACAAAAAAGCCTACAGCACCTGGTATTCCCAGGTGGTCTCCCATCCAGGTACTAACGAGGCCCGACACTGCGTAGCTTCCGAGATCAGACGAGATCGGGCGCATTCAGTGTGGTGTGGCCGTAGGCTCTGGGCCTTGTGAGTTTTGTACTTTTAAGCATCTAGTCGGCTAGACCTTGCAGTTTTGAAAGGCAATTGAGAAATGGCTCACTTCCTGAACTTGGAGTACAAAAAAGCCTACAGCACCTGGTATTCCTAGGCGGTCTCCCATCCAGGTACTAACTAGGCCCGACACTGCTTAGCTTCTGAGATCAGACGAGATCAGGCGCATTCAGTGTGGTGTGGCCGTAGGCTCTGGGCCTAGTGAGTTTTGTACTTTTAAGCATCTAGTCGGCTAGACCTTGCAGTTTTAAAAGGCAATTGAGAAAGGGCTCACTTCCTGAACTTGGAGCACAAAAAAGCCTACAGCACCTGGTATTCCCAGGCGGTCTCCCATCCAGGAACTAACTAGGCCTGACACTGCTTAACTTCCGAGATCAGACGAGATCGGGTGCATTCAGTGTGGTGTGGCCGTAGGCTCTAGGAATGCTAAGAATATTACTCTTATGCATTTGCATTTAGTAAGCTAAGCCATGCAGCCACTTGCAACATGATACCACGCTCATCGCTCGATCAGGCTCGATCAGGCGAGATATATAAGACTGGTGGGCCCATTCAGGACTCCTATGTCTGGTAGGATAACTTTAATTCATCCATCCTGTGTCTGTTGCAGGGAGGTGGAGAGAACAATCAACACAATAATGGTTTTCTTTCATGCCTCTTGAAGGACTCAATATTCTCTGTACTGCATTACATGTGAAAGTCGATTTATTACCCATGAACACACTACCTGTCTGCTAATTCTATGTAAAAAGGTAGCTCCAGCCCTCATGATGTTGTCCAACATTTCCGCTATAAAACGGGATACAATTATTTTGGAAACATACCAAATTTGAAAAATAATTGAGAAGTTGCGCAATTACTAATCATGGAGCACAAAAAAGCCTACAGCACCTGGTATTCCCAGGCAGTCTCCCATCCAGGTACTAACTAGGCACGACCCTGCTTAGCTTCCGAGATCGGGCGCATTCAGTGTGGTGTGGCCGTAGGCTCTGGGCCTAGTGAGTGTTGTACTTTTAAGCATCTAGTCGGCTAGACCTTGCAGTTTTGAAAGGCAATTGTGAAATGGCTCACTTCCTGAACTTGGAGCACAAAAAAGCCTACAGCACCTGGTATTCCCAGGCGGTCTCCCATCCAGGTACTAACGAGGCCCGACACTGCTTAGCTTCCGAGATCAGACGCATTCAGTGTGGTGTGGCCGTAGGCTCTGGGCCTTGTGAGTTTTGTACTTTTAAGCATCTAGTCGGCTAGACCTTGCAGTTTTGAATGGCAATTGTGAAATGGCTCACTTCCTGAACTTGGAGCACAAAAAAGCCTACAGCACCTGGTATTCCCAGGTGGTCTCCCATCCAGGTACTAACTAGGCCCGACACTGCTTAGCTTCCGAGATCAGACGAGATCGGGCGCAATCAGTGTGGTGTGGCCGTAGGCTCTGGGCCTAGTGAGTTTTGTACTTTTAAGCATCTAGTCAGCTAGACCTTGCAGTTTTGAAAGGCAATTGAGAAATGGCTCACTTCCTGAACTTGGAGCACAAAAAAGCCTACAGCACCTGGTATTCCCAGGCGGTCTCCCATCCAGGTACTAACGAGGCCCGACACTGCTTAGCTTCCGAGATCAGACGAGATCGGGTGCATTCAGTGTGGTGTGGCCGTAGGCTCTGGGCCTTGTGAGTTTTGTACTTTTAAGCATCTAGTCGGCTAGACCTTGCAGTTTTGAAAGGCAATTGAGAAATGGCTCACTTCCTGAACTTGGAGTACAAAAAAGCCTACAGCACCTGGTATTCCCAGGCGGTCTCCCATCCAGGTACTAACTAGGCCCGACACTGCTTAGCTTCTGAGATCAGACGAGATCAGGCGCATTCAGTGTGGTGTGGCCGTAGGCTCTGGGCCTAGTGAGTTTTGTACTTTTAAGCATCTAGTCGGCTAGACCTTGCAGTTTTAAAAGGCAATTGAGAAAGGGCTCACTTCCTGAACTTGGAGCACAAAAAAGCCTACAGCACCTGGTATTCCCAGGCGGTCTCCCATCCAGGTACTAACTAGGCCTGACACTGCTTAACTTCTGAGATCAAACAAGATCGGGTGCATTCAGTGTGGTGTGGCCGTAGGCTCTAGGAATGCTAAGAATATTACTCTTATGCATTTGCATTTAGTAAGCTAAGCCATGCAGCCACTTGCAACATGATACCACGCTCATCGCTCGATCAGGCTCGATCAGGCGAGATATATAAGACTGGTGGGCCCATTCAGGACTCCTATGTCTGGTAGGATAACTTTAATTCATCCATCCTGTGTCTGTTGCAGGGAGGTGGAGAGAACAATCAACACAATAATGGGTTTCTTTCATGCCTCTTGAAGGACTCAATATTCTCTGTACTGCATTACATGTGAAAGTCGATTTATTACCCATGAACACACTACCTGTATGCTAATTCTATGTAAAAAGGTAGCTCCAGCCCTCATGATGTTGTCCAACATTTCCGCTATAAAACGGGATACAATTATTTTGGAAACATACCAAATTTGAAAAATAATTGAGAAGTTGTGCAATTACTAATCATGGAGCACAAAAAAGCCTACAGCACCTGGTATTCCCAGGCAGTCTCCCATCCAGGTACTAACTAGGCCCGACCCTGCTTAGCTTCCGAGATCGGGCGCATTCAGTGTGGTGTGGCCGTAGGCTCTGGGCCTAGTGAGTTTTGTACTTTTAAGCATCTAGTCGGCTAGACCTTGCAGTTTTGAAAGGCAATTGTGAAATGGCTCACTTCCTGAACTTGGAGCACAAAAAAGCCTACAGCACCTGGTATTCCCAGGTGGTCTCCCATCCAGGTACTAACTAGGCCCGACACTGCTTAGCTGCCGAGATCAGACGAGATCGGGCGCAATCAGTGTGGTGTGTCCGTAGTCTATGGGCCTAGTGAGTTTTGTACTTTTAAGCATCTAGTCAGCTAGACCTTGCAGTTTTGAAAGGCAATTGAGAAATGGCTCACTTCCTGAACTTGGAGCACAAAAAAGCCTACAGCACCTGGTATTCCGAGGCGGTCTCCCATCCAGGTACTAACGAGGCCCGACACTGCTTAGCTTCCGAGATCAGACGAGATCGGGCGCATTCAGTGTGGTGTGGCCGTAGGCTCTGGGCCTTGTGAGTTTTGTACTTTTAAGCATCTAGTCGGCTAGACCTTGCAGTTTTAAAAGGCAATTGAGAAAGGGCTCACTTCCTGAACTTGGAGCACAAAAAAGCCTACAGCACCTGGTATTCCCAGGCGGTCTCCCATCCAGGTACTAACTAGGCCTGACACTGCTTAACTTCCGAGATCAGACGAGATCGGGTGCATTCAGTGTGGTGTGGCCGTAGGCTCTAGGAATGCTAAGAATATTACTCTTATGCATTTGCATTTAGTAAGCTAAGCCATGCAGCCACTTGCAACATGATACCACGCTCATCGCTCGATCAGGCTCGATCAGGCGAGATATATAAGACTGGTGGGCCCATTCAGGACTCCTATGTCTGGTAGGATAACTTTAATTCATCCATCCTGTGTCTGTTGCAGGGAGGTGGAGAGAACAATCAACACAATAATGGTTTTCTTTCATGCCTCTTGAAGGACTCAATATTCTCTGTACTGCATTACATGTGAAAGTCGATTTATTACCCATGAACACACTACCTGTATGCTAATTCTATGTAAAAAGGTAGCTCCAGCCCTCATGATGTTGTCCAACATTTCCGCTATAAAACGGGATACAATTATTTTGGAAACATACCAAATTTGAAAAATAATTGAGAAGTTGCGCAATTACTAATCATGGAGCACAAAAAAGCCTACAGCACCTGGTATTCCCAGGCAGTCTCCCATCCAGGTACTAACTAGGCCCGTCCCTGCTTAGCTTCCGAGATCGGGCGCATTCAGTGTGGTGTGGCCGTAGGCTCTGGGCCTAGTGAGTTTTGTACTTTTAAGCATCTAGTCGGCTAGACCTTGCAGTTTTGAAAGGCAATTGTGAAATGGCTCACTTCCTGAACTTGGAGCACAAAAAAGCCTACAGCACCTGGTATTCCCAGGCGGTCTCCCATCCAGGTACTAACGAGGCCCTACACTGCTTAGCTTCCGAGATCAGGCGCATTCAGTGTGGTGTGGCCGTAGGCTCTGGGCCTTGTGAGTTTTGTACTTTTAAGCATCTAGTCGGCTAGACCTTGCAGTTTTGAAAGGCAATTGTGAAATGGCTCACTTCCTGAACTTGGAGTACAAAAAAGCCTACAGCACCTGGTATTCCCAGGCGGTCTCCCATCCAGGTACTAACTAGGCCCGACACTGCTTAGCTTCTAAGATCAGACGAGATCAGGCGCATTCAGTGTGGTGTGGCCGTAGGCTCTGGGCCTAGTGAGTTTTGTACTTTTAAGCATCTAGTCGGCTAGACCTTGCAGTTTTAAAAGGCAATTGAGAAAGGGCTCACTTCCTGAACTTGGAGCACAAAAAAGCCTACAGCACCTGGTATTCCCAGGCGGTCTCCCATCCAGGAACTAACTAGGCCTGACACTGCTTAACTTCCGAGATCAGACGAGATCGGGTGCATTCAGTGTGGTGTGGCCGTAGGCTCTAGGAATGCTAAGAATATTACTCTTATGCATTTGCATTTAGTAAGCTAAGCCATGCAGCCACTTGCAACATGATACCACGCTCATCGCTCGATCAGGCTCGATCAGGCGAGATATATAAGACTGGTGGGCCCATTCAGGACTCCTATGTCTGGTAGGATAACTTTAATTCATCCATCCTGTGTCTGTTGCAGGGAGGTGGAGAGAACAATCAACACAATAATGGTTTTCTTTCATGCCTCTTGAAGGACTCAATATTCTCTGTACTGCATTACATGTGAAAGTCGATTTATTACCCATGAACACACTACCTGTCTGCTAATTCTATGTAAAAAGGTAGCTCCAGCCCTCATGATGTTGTCCAACATTTCTGCTATAAAACGGGATACAATTATTTTGGAAACATACCAAATTTGAAAAATAATTGAGAAGTTGCGCAATTACTAATCATGGAGCACAAAAAAGCCTACAGCACCTGGTATTCCCAGGCAGTCTCCCATCCAGGTACTAACTAGGCACGACCCTGCTTAGCTTCCGAGATCGGGCGCATTCAGTGTGGTGTGGCCGTAGGCTCTGGGCCTAGTGAGTTTTGTACTTTTAAGCATCTAGTCGGCTAGACCTTGCAGTTTTGAAAGGCAATTGTGAAATGGCTCACTTCCTGAACTTGGAGCACAAAAAAGCCTACAGCACCTGGTATTCGCAGGCGGTCTCCCATCCAGGTACTAACGAGGCCCGACACTGCTTAGCTTCCGAGATCAGACGCATTCAGTGTGGTGTGGCCGTAGGCTCTGGGCCTTGTGAGTTTTGTACTTTTAAGCATCTAGTCGGCTAGACCTTGCAGTTTTGAATGGCAATTGTGAAATGGCTCACTTCCTGAACTTGGAGCACAAAAAAGCCTACAGCACCTGGTATTCCCAGGTGGTCTCCCATCCAGGTACTAACTAGGCCCGACACTGCTTAGCTTCCGAGATCAGACTAGATCGGGCGCAATCAGTGTGGTGTGGCCGTAGGCTCTGGGCCTTGTGAGTTTTGTACTTTTAAGCATCTAGTCAGCTAGACCTTGCAGTTTTGAAAGGCAATTGAGAAATGGCTCACTTCCTGAACTTGGAGCACAAAAAAGCCTACAGCACCTGGTATTCCCAGGCGGTCTCCCATCCAAGTACTAACGAGGCCCGACACTGCTTAGCTTCCGAGATCAGACGAGATCGGACGCATTCAGTGTGGTGTGGCCGTAGGCTCTGGGCCTTGTGAGTTTTGTACTTTTAAGCATCTAGTCGGCTAGACCTTGCAGTTTTGAAAGGCAATTGAGAAATGGCTCACTTCCTGAACTTGGAGTACAAAAAAGCCTACAGCACCTGGTATTCCCCGGCGGTCTCCCATCCAGGTACTAACTAGGCACGACACTGCTTAGCTTCTGAGATCAGACGAGATCAGGCGCATTCAGTGTGGTGTGGCCGTAGGCTCTGGGCCTAGTGAGTTTTGTACTTTTAAGCATCTAGTCGGCTAGACCTTGCAGTTTTAAAAGGCAATTGAGAAAGGGCTCACTTCCTGAACTTGGAGCACAAAAAAGCCTACAGCACCTGGTATTCCCAGGCGGTCTCCCATCCAGGAACTAACTAGGCCTGACACTGCTTAACTTCCGAGATCAGACGAGATCGGGTGCATTCAGTGTGGTGTGGCCGTAGGCTCTAGGAATGCTAAGAATATTACTCTTATGCATTTGCATTTAGTAAGCTAAGCCATGCAGCCACTTGCAACATGATACCACGCTCATCGCTCGATCAGGCTCGATCAGGCGAGATATATAAGACTGGTGGGCCCATTCAGGACTCCTATGTCTGGTAGGATAACTTTAATTCATCCATCCTGTGTCTGTTGCAGGGAGGTGGAGAGAACAATCAACACAATAATGGTTTTCTTTCATGCCTCTTGAAGGACTCAATATTCTCTGTACTGCATTACATGTGAAAGTCGATTTATTACCCATGAACACACTACCTGTCTGCTAATTCTATGTAAAAAGGTAGCTCCAGCCCTCATGATGTTGTCCAACATTTCCGCTATAAAACGGGATACAATTATTTTGGAAACATACCAAATTTGAAAAATAATTGAGAAGTTGCGCAATTACTAATCATGGAGCACAAAAAAGCCTACAGCACCTGGTATTCCCAGGCAGTCTCCCATCCAGGTACTAACTAGGCAAGACCCTGCTTAGCTTCCGAGATCGGGCGCATTCAGTGTGGTGTGGCCGTAGGCTCTGGGCCTAGTGAGTTTTGTACTTTTAAGCATCTAGTCGGCTAGACCTTGCAGTTTTGAAAGGCAATTGTGAAATGGCTCACTTCCTGAACTTGGAGCACAAAAAAGCCTACAGCACCTGGTATTCCCAGGCGGTCTCCCATCCAGGTACTAACGAGGCCCGACACTGCTTAGCTTCCGAGATCAGACGCATTCAGTGTGGTGTGGCCATAGGCTCTGGGCCTTGTGAGTTTTGTACTTTTAAGCATCTAGTCGGCTAGACCTTGCAGTTTTGAATGGCAATTGTGAAATGGCTCACTTCCTGAACTTGGAGCACAAAAAAGCCTACAGCACCTGGTATTCCCAGGTGGTCTCCCATCCAGGTACTAACTAGGCCCGACACTGCTTAGCTTCCGAGATCAGACGAGATCGGGCGCAATCAGTGTGGTGTGGCCGTAGGCTCTGGGCCTAGTGAGTTTTGTACTTTTAAGCATCTAGTCAGCTAGACCTTGCAGTTTTGAAAGGCAATTGAGAAATGGCTCACTTCCTGAACTTGGAGCACAAAAAAGCCTACAGCACCTGGTATTCCCAGGCGGTCTCCCATCCAGGTACTAACGAGGCCCGACACTGCTTAGCTTCCGAGATTGGGCGCATTCAGTGTGGTGTGGCCGTAGGCTCTGGGCCTTGTGAGTTTTGTACTTTTAAGCATCTAGTCGGCTAGACCTTGCAGTTTTAAAAGGCAATTGAGAAAGGGCTCACTTCCTGAACTTGGAGCACAAAAAAGCCTACAGCACCTGGTATTCCCAGGCGGTCTCCCATCCAGGTACTAACTAGGCCTGACACTGCTTAACTTCCGAGATCAGACGAGATCGGGTGCATTCAGTGTGGTGTGGCCATAGGCTCTAGGAATGCTAAGAATATTACTCTTATGCATTTGCATTTAGTAAGCTAAGCCATGCAGCCACTTGCAACATGATACCACGCTCATCGCTCGATCAGGCTCGATCAGGCGAGATATATAAGACTGGTGGGCCCATTCAGGACTCCTATGTCTGGTAGGATAACTTTAATTCATCCATCCTGTGTCTGTTGCAGGGAGGTGGAGAGAACAATCAACACAATAATGGTTTTCTTTCATGCCTCTTGAAGGACTCAATATTCTCTGTACTGCATTACATGTGAAAGTCGATTTATTACCCATGAACACACTACCTGTATGCTAATTCTATGTAAAAAGGTAGCTCCAGCCCTCATGATGTTGTCCAACATTTCCGCTATAAAACGGTATACAATTATTTTGGAAACATACCAAATTTGAAAAATAATTGAGAAGTTGCGCAATTACTAATCATGGAGCACAAAAAAGCCTACAGCACCTGGTATTCCCAGGCAGTCTCCCATCCAGGTACTAACTAGGCCCGACCCTGCTTAGCTTCCGAGATCGGGCGCATTCAGTGTGGTGTGGCCATAGGCTCTGGGCCTAGTGAGTTTTGTACTTTTAAGCATCTAGTCGGCTAGACCTTGCAGTTTTGAAAGGCAATTGTGAAATGGCTCACTTCCTGAACTTGGAGCACAAAAAAGCCTACAGCACCTGGTATTCCCAGGCAGTCTCCCATCCAGGTACTAACGAGGCCCGACACTGCTTAGCTTCCGAGATCAGACGCATTCAGTGTGGTGTGGCCGTAGGCTCTGGGCCTTGTGAGTTTTGTACTTTTAAGCATCTAGTCGGCTAGACCTTGCAGTTTTGAAAGGCAATTGTGAAATGGCTCACTTCCTGAACTTGGAGCACAAAAAAGCCTACAGCACCTGGTATTCCCAGGTGGTCTCCCATCCAGGTACTAACTAGGCCCGACACTGCTTAGCTTCCGAGATCAGACGAGATCGGGCGCAATCAGTGTGGTGTGGCCGTAGGCTCTGGGCCTAGTGAGTTTTGTACTTTTAAGCATCTAGTCAGCTAGACCTTGCAGTTTTGAAAGGCAATTGAGAAATGGCTCACTTCCTGAACTTGGAGCACAAAAAAGCCTACAGCACCTGGTATTCCCAGGCGGTCTCCCATCCAGGTACTAACGAGGCCCGACACTGCTTAGCTTCCGAGATCAGACGAGATCGGGTGCATTCAGTGTGGTGTGGCCGTAGGCTCTGGGCCTTGTGAGTTTTGTACTTTTAAGCATCTAGTCGGCTAGACCTTGCAGTTTTGAAAGGCAATTGAGAAATGGCTCACTTCCTGAACTTGGAGTACAAAAAAGCCTACAGCACCTGGTATTCCCAGGCGGTCTCCCATCCAGGTACTAACTAGGCCCGACACTGCTTAGCTTCTGAGATCAGACGAGATCAGGCGCATTCAGTGTGGTGTGGCCGTAGGCTCTGGGCCTAGTGAGTTTTGTACTTTTAAGCATCTAGTCGGCTAGACCTTGCAGTTTTAAAAGGCAATTGAGAAAGGGCTCACTTCCTGAACTTGGAGCACAAAAAAGCCTACAGCACCTGGTATTCCCAGGCGGTCTCCCATCCAGGTACTAACTAGGCCTGACACTGCTTAACTTCTGAGATCAGACAAGATCGGGTGCATTCAGTGTGGTGTGGCCGTAGGCTCTAGGAATGCTAAGAATATTACTCTTATGCATTTGCATTTAGTAAGCTAAGCCATGCAGCCACTTGCAACATGATACCACGCTCATCGCTCGATCAGGCTCGATCAGGCGAGATATATAAGACTGGTGGGCCCATTCAGGACTCCTATGTCTGGTAGGATAACTTTAATTCATCCATCCTGTGTCTGTTGCAGGGAGGTGGAGAGAACAATCAACACAATAATGGGTTTCTTTCATGCCTCTTGAAGGACTCAATATTCTCTGTACTGCATTACATGTGAAAGTCGATTTATTACCCATGAACACACTACCTGTATGCTAATTCTATGTAAAAAGGTAGCTCCAGCCCTCATGATGTTGTCCAACATTTCCGCTATAAAACGGGATACAATTATTTTGGAAACATACCAAATTTGAAAAATAATTGAGAAGTTGTGCAATTACTAATCATGGAGCACAAAAAAGCCTACAGCACCTGGTATTCCCAGGCAGTCTCCCATCCAGGTACTAACTAGGCCCGACCCTGCTTAGCTTCCGAGATCGGGCGCATTCAGTGTGGTGTGGCCGTAGGCTCTGGGCCTAGTGAGTTTTGTACTTTTAAGCATCTAGTCGGCTAGACCTTGCAGTTTTGAAAGGCAATTGTGAAATGGCTCACTTCCTGAACTTGGAGCACAAAAAAGCCTACAGCACCTGGTATTCCCAGGTGGTCTCCCATCCAGGTACTAACTAGGCCCGACACTGCTTAGCTGCCGAGATCAGACGAGATCGGGCGCAATCAGTGTGGTGTGTCCGTAGTCTCTGGGCCTAGTGAGTTTTGTACTTTTAAGCATCTAGTCAGCTAGACCTTGCAGTTTTGAAAGGCAATTGAGAAATGGCTCACTTCCTGAACTTGGAGCACAAAAAAGCCTACAGCACCTGGTATTCCGAGGCGGTCTCCCATCCAGGTACTAACGAGGCCCGACACTGCTTAGCTTCCGAGATCAGACGAGATCGGGCGCATTCAGTGTGGTGTGGCCGTAGGCTCTGGGCCTAGTGAGTTTTGTACTTTTAAGCATCTAGTCGGCTAGACCTTGCAGTTTTAAAAGGCAATTGAGAAAGGGCTCACTTCCTGAACTTGGAGCACAAAAAAGCCTACAGCACCTGGTATTCCCAGGCGGTCTCCCATCCAGGTACTAACTAGGCCCGACACTGCTTAGCTTCTAAGATCAGACGAGATCAGGCGCATTCAGTGTGGTGTGGCCGTAGGCTCTGGGCCTAGTGAGTTTTGTACTTTTAAGCATCTAGTCGGCTAGACCTTGCAGTTTTGAAAGGCAATTGTGAAATGCTCACTTCCTGAACTTGGAGCACAAAAAAGCCTACAGCACCTGGTATTCCCAGGCGGTCTCCCATCCAGGTACTAACGAGGCCCTACACTGCTTAGCTTCCGAGATCAGGCGCATTCAGTGTGGTGTGGCCGTAGGCTCTGGGCCTTGTGAGTTTTGTACTTTTAAGCATCTAGTCGGCTAGACCTTGCAGTTTTGAAAGGCAATTGTGAAATGGCTCACTTCCTGAACTTGGAGTACAAAAAAGCCTACAGCACCTGGTATTCCCAGGCGGTCTCCCATCCAGGTACTAACTAGGCCCGACACTGCTTAGCTTCTAAGATCAGACGAGATCAGGCGCATTCAGTGTGGTGTGGCCGTAGGCTCTGGGCCTAGTGAGTTTTGTACTTTTAAGCATCTAGTCGGCTAGACCTTGCAGTTTTAAAAGGCAATTGAGAAAGGGCTCACTTCCTGAACTTGGAGCACAAAAAAGCCTACAGCACCTGGTATTCCCAGGCGGTCTCCCATCCAGGTACTAACTAGGCCTGACACTGCTTAACTTCCGAGATCAGACGAGATCGGGTGCATTCAGTGTGGTGTGGCCGTAGGCTCTAGGAATGCTAAGAATATTACTCTTATGCATTTGCATTTAGTAAGCTAAGCCATGCAGCCACTTGCAACATGATACCACGCTCATCGCTCGATCAGGCTCGATCAGGCGAGATATATAAGACTGGTGGGCCCATTCAGGACTCCTATGTCTGGTAGGATAACTTTAATTCATCCATCCTGTGTCTGTTGCAGGGAGGTGGAGAGAACAATCAACACAATAATGGTTTTCTTTCATGCCTCTTGAAGGACTCAATATTCTCTGTACTGCATTACATGTGAAAGTCGATTTATTACCCATGAACACACTACCTGTATGCTAATTCTATGTAAAAAGGTAGTTCCAGCCCTCATGATGTTGTCCAACATTTCCGCTATAAAACGGGATACAATTATTTTGGAAACATACCAAATTTGAAAAGTTGCGCAATTACTAATCATGGAGCACAAAATAGCCTACAGCACCTGGTATTGCCAGGCGGTCTCCCATCCAGGTACTAACTAGGCCTGACATTGCTTAGCTTCCGAGATCAGACGAGATTGGGCGCATTCAGTGTGGTGTGGCTGTAGGCTCTGGGCCTGGTGAGTTTTGTACTTTTAAGCATCTAATCGGCTAGACCTTGCAGTTTTGAAAGGCAATTGAGAAATGGCTCACTTCCTGAACTTGGAGCACAAAAAAGCCTACAGCACCTGGTATTCCCAGGCGGTCTCCCATCCAGATACTAACTAGGCCCGACACTGCGGGGCCTAGTGAGTTTTGTACTTTTAAGCATCTAGTCGGCTAGACCTTGCAGTTTTGAAAGGCAATTGAGAAATGGCTCACTTCCTGAACTTGGAGTACAAAAAAGCCTACAGCACCTGGTATTCCCAGGCGGTCTCCCATCCAGGTACTAACTAGGCCCGACACTGCTTAGCTTCTGAGATCAGACGCATTCAGTGTGGTGTGGCCGTAGGCTCTGGGCCTAGTGAGTTTTGTACTTTTAAGCATCTAGTCGGCTAGACCTTGCAGTTTTGAAAGGCAATTGTGAAATGGCTCACTTCCTGAACTTGGAGCACAAAAAAGCCTACAGCACCTGGTATTCCCAGGTGGTCTCCCATCCAGGTACTAACTAGGCCCGACACTGCTTAGCTTCTGAGATCAGACGAGATCAGGCGCATTCAGTGTGGTGTGGCCGTAGGCTCTAGGCCTAGTGAGTTTTGTACTTTTAAGCATCTAGTCGGCTAGACCTTGCAGTTTTAAAAGGCAATTGAGAAAGGGCTCACTTCCTGAACTTGGAGCACAAAAAAGCCTACAGCACCTGGTATTCCCAGGCGGTCTCCCATCCAGGTACTAACTAGGCCTGACACTGCTTAACTTCCGAGATCAGACGAGATCGGGTGCATTCAGTGTGGTGTGGCCGTAGGCTCTAGGAATGCTAAGAATATTACTCTTATGCATTTGCATTTAGTAAGCTAAGCCATGCAGCCACTTGCAACATGATACCACGCTCATCGCTCGATCAGGCTCGATCAGGCGAGATATATAAGACTGGTGGGCCCATTCAGGACTCCTATGTCTGGTAGGATAACTTTAATTCATCCATCCTGTGTCTGTTGCAGGGAGGTGGAGAGAACAATCAACACAATAATGGTTTTCTTTCATGCCTCTTGAAGGACTCAATATTCTCTGTACTGCATTACATGTGAAAGTCGATTTATTACCCATTAACACACTACCTGTATGCTAATTCTATGTAAAAAGGTAGCTCCAGCCCTCATGATGTTGTCCAACATTTCCGCTATAAAACGGGATACAATTATTTTGGAAACATACCAAATTTGAAAAATAATTGAGAAGTTGCGCAATTACTAATCATGGAGCACAAAAAAGCCTACAGCACCTGGTATTCCCAGGCAGTCTCCCATCCAGGTACTAACTAGGCCCGACCCTGCTTAGCTTCCGAGATCGGGCGCATTCAGTGTGGTGTGGCCGTAGGCTCTGGGCCTAGTGAGTTTTGTACTTTTAAGCATCTAGTCGGCTAGACCTTGCAGTTTTGAAAGGCAATTGTGAAATGGCTCACTTCCTGAACTTGGAGCACAAAAAAGCCTACAGCACCTGGTATTCCCAGGTGGTCTCCCATCCAGGTACTAACTAGGCCCGACACTGCTTAGCTTCCGAGATCAGACTAGATCGGGCGCAATCAGTGTGGTGTGGCCGTAGGCTCTGGGCCTTGTGAGTTTTGTACTTTTAAGCATCTAGTCAGCTAGACCTTGCAGTTTTGAAAGGCAATTGAGAAATGGCTCACTTCCTGAACTTGGAGCACAAAAAAGCCTACAGCACCTGGTATTCCCAGGCGGTCTCCCATCCAAGTACTAACGAGGCCCGACACTGCTTAGCTTCCGAGATCAGACGAGATCTGATCGGACGCATTCAGTGTGGTGTGGCCGTAGGCTCTGGGCCTTGTGAGTTTTGTACTTTTAAGCATCTAGTCGGCTAGACCTTGCAGTTTTGAAAGGCAATTGAGAAATGGCTCACTTCCTGAACTTGGAGTACAAAAAAGCCTACAGCACCTGGTATTCCCAGGCGGTCTCCCATCCAGGTACTAACTAGGCACGACACTGCTTAGCTTCTGAGATCAGACGAGATCAGGCGCATTCAGTGTGGTGTGGCCGTAGGCTCTGGGCCTAGTGAGTTTTGTACTTTTAAGCATCTAGTCGGCTAGACCTTGCAGTTTTAAAAGGCAATTGAGAAAGGGCTCACTTCCTGAACTTGGAGCACAAAAAAGCCTACAGCACCTGGTATTCCCAGGCGGTTTCCCATCCAGGTACTGACTAGGCCTGACACTGCTTAACTTCCGAGATCAGACAAGATCGGGTGCATTCAGTGTGGTGTGGCCGTAGGCTCTAGGAATGCTAAGAATATTACTCTTATGCATTTGCATTTAGTAAGCTAAGCCATGCAGCCACTTGCAACATGATACCACGCTCATCGCTCGATCAGGCGAGATATATAAGACTGGTGGGCCCATTCAGGACTCCTATGTCTGGTAGGATAACTTTAATTCATCCATCCTGTGTCTGTTGCAGGGAGGTGGAGAGAACAATCAACACAATAATGGTTTTCTTTCATGCCTCTTGAAGGACTCAATATTCTCTGTACTGCATTACATGTGAAAGTCGATTTATTACCCATGAACACACTACCTGTATGCTAATTCTATGTAAAAAGGTAGCTCCAGCCCTCATGATGTTGTCCAACATTTCCGCTATAAAACGGGATACAATTATTTTGGAAACATACCAAATTTGAAAAATAATTGAGAAGTTGCGCAATTACTAATCATGGAGCACAAAAAAGCCTACAGCACCTGGTATTCCCAGGCAGTCTCCCATCCAGGTACTAACGAGGCCCTACACTGCTTAGCTTCCGAGATCAGGCGCATTCAGTGTGGTGTGGCCGTAGGCTCTGGGCCTTGTGAGTTTTGTACTTTTAAGCATCTAGTCGGCTAGACCTTGCAGTTTTGAAAGGCAATTGTGAAATGGCTCACTTCCTGAACTTGGAGTACAAAAAAGCCTACAGCACCTGGTATTCCCAGGCGGTCTCCCATCCAGGTACTAACTAGGCCCAACACTGCTTAGCTTCTAAGATCAGACGAGATCAGGCGCATTCAGTGTGGTGTGGCCGTAGGCTCTGGGCCTAGTGAGTTTTGTACTTTTAAGCATCTAGTCAGCTAGACCTTGCAGTTTTAAAAGGCAATTGAGAAAGGGCTCACTTCCTGAACTTGGAGCACAAAAAAGCCTACAGCACCTGGTATTCCCAGGCGGTCTCCCATCGAGGTACTAACTAGGCCTGACACTGCTTAACTTCCGAGATCAGACGAGATCGGGTGCATTCAGTGTGGTGTGGCCGTAGGCTCTAGGAATGCTAAGAATATTACTCTTATGCATTTGCATTTAGTAAGCTAAGCCATGCAGCCACTTGCAACATGATACCACGCTCATCGCTCGATCAGGCTCGATCAGGCGAGATATATAAGACTGGTGGGCCCATTCAGGACTCCTATGTCTGGTAGGATAACTTTAATTCATCCATCCTGTGTCTGTTGCAGGGAGGTGGAGAGAACAATCAACACAATAATGGTTTTCTTTCATGCCTCTTGAAGGACTCAATATTCTCTGTACTGCATTACATGTGAAAGTCGATTTATTACCCATGAACACACTACCTGTATGCTAATTCTATGTAAAAAGGTAGCTCCAGCCCTCATGATGTTGTCCAACATTTCCGCTATAAAACGGGATACAATTATTTTGGAAACATACCAAATTTGAAAAATAATTGAGAAGTTGCGCAATTACTAATCATGGAGCACAAAAAAGCCTACAGCACCTGGTATTCCCAGGCAGTCTCCCATCCAGGTACTAACTAGGCCCGACCCTGCTTAGCTTCCGAGATCGGGCGCATTCAGTGTGGTGTGGCCGTAGGCTCTGGGCCTATTGAGTTTTGTACTTTTAAGCATCTAGTCGGCTAGACCTTGCAGTTTTGAAAGGCAATTGTGAAATGGCTCACTTCCTGAACTTGGAGCACAAAAAAGCCTACAGCACCTGGTATTCCCAGGCGGTCTCCCATCCAGGTACTAACGAGGCCCGACACTGCTTAGCTTCCGAGATCAGGCGCATTCAGTGTGGTGTGGCCGTAGGCTCTGGGCCTTGTGCGTTTTGTACTTTTAAGCATCTAGTCGGCTAGACCTTGCAGTTTTGAAAGGCAATTGTGAAATGGCTCACTTCCTGAACTTGGAGTACAAAAAAGCCTACAGCACCTGGTATTCCCAGGCGGTCTCCCATCCAGGTACTAACTAGGCCCGACACTGCTTAGCTTCTAAGATCAGACGAGATCAGGCGCATTCAGTGTGGTGTGGCCGTAGGCTCTGGGCCTAGTGAGTTTTGTACTTTTAAGCATCTAGTCGGCTAGACCTTGCAGTTTTAAAAGGCAATTGAGAAAGGGCTCACTTCCTGAACTTGGAGCACAAAAAAGCCTACAGCACCTGGTATTCCCAGGCGGTCTCCCATCGAGGTACTAACTAGGCCTGACACTGCTTAACTTCCGAGATCAGACGAGATCGGGTGCATTCAGTGTGGTGTGGCCGTAGGCTCTAGGAATGCTAAGAATATTACTCTTATGCATTTGCATTTAGTAAGCTAAGCCATGCAGCCACTTGCAACATGATACCACGCTCATCGCTCGATCAGGCTCGATCAGGCGAGATATATAAGACTGGTGGGCCCATTCAGGACTCCTATGTCTGGTAGGATAACTTTAATTCATCCATCCTGTGTCTGTTGCAGGGAGGTGGAGAGAACAATCAACACAATAATGGTTTTCTTTCATGCCTCTTGAAGGACTCAATATTCTCTGTACTGCATTACATGTGAAAGTCGATTTATTACCCATGAACACACTACCTGTATGCTAATTCTATGTAAAAAGGTAGTTCCAGCCCTCATGATGTTGTCCAACATTTCCGCTATAAAACGGGATACAATTATTTTGGAAACATACCAAATTTGAAAAGTTGCGCAATTACTAATCATGGAGCACAAAATAGCCTACAGCACCTGGTATTGCCAGGCGGTCTCCCATCCAGGTACTAACTAGGCCTGACATTGCTTAGCTTCCGAGATCAGACGAGATTGGGCGCATTCAGTGTGGTGTGGCTGTAGGCTCTGGGCCTGGTGAGTTTTGTACTTTTAAGCATCTAGTCGGCTAGACCTTGCAGTTTTGAAAGGCAATTGAGAAATGGCTCACTTCCTGAACTTGGAGTACAAAAAAGCCTACAGCACCTGGTATTCCCAGGCGGTCTCCCATCCAGGTACTAACTAGGCCCGACACTGTTTAGCTTCTGAGATCAGACGAGATCAGGCGCATTCAGTGTGGTGTGGCCGTAGGCTCTGGGCCTAGTGAGTTTTGTACTTTTAAGCATCTAGTCGGCTAGACCTTGCAGTTTTGAAAGGCAATTGTGAAATGGCTCACTTCCTGAACTTGGAGCACAAAAAAGCCTACAGCACCTGGTATTCCCAGGTGGTCTCCCATCCAGGTACTAACTAGGCCCGACACTGCTTAGCTTCTGAGATCAGACGAGATCAGGCGCATTCAGTGTGGTGTGGCCGTAGGCTCTGGGCCTAGTGAGTTTTGTACTTTTAAGCATCTAGTCGGCTAGACCTTGCAGTTTTGAAAGGCAATTGAGAAAGGGCTCACTTCCTGAACTTGGAGCACAAAAAAGCCTACAGCACCTGGTATTCCCAGGCGGTCTCCCATCCAGGTACTAACTAGGCCTGACACTGCTTAACTTCCGAGATCAGACGCATTCAGTGTGGTGTGGCCGTAGGCTCTAGGAATGCTAAGAATATTACTCTTATGCATTTGCATTTAGTAAGCTAAGCCATGCAGCCACTTGCAACATGATACCACGCTCATCGCTCGATCAGGCGAGATATATAAGACTGGTGGGCCCATTCAGGACTCCTATGTCTGGTAGGATAACTTTAATTCATCCATCCTGTGTCTGTTGCAGGGAGGTGGAGAGAACAATCAACACAATAATGGTTTTCTTTCATGCCTCTTGAAGGACTCAATATTCTCTGTACTGCATTACATGTGAAAGTCGATTTATTACCCATGAACACACTACCTGTATGCTAATTCTATGTAAAAAGGTAGCTCCAGCCCTCATGATGTTGTCCAACATTTCCGCTATAAAACGGGATACAATTATTTTGGAAACATACCAAATTTGAAAAATAATTGAGAAGTTGCGCAATTACTAATCATGGAGCACAAAAAAGCCTACAGCACCTGGTATTCCCAGGCAGTCTCCCATCCAGGTACTAACTAGGCCCGACCCTGCTTAGCTTCCGAGATCGGGCGCATTCAGTGTGGTGTGGCCGTAGGCTCTGGGCCTAGTGAGTTTTGTACTTTTAAGCATCTAGTCGGCTAGACCTTGCAGTTTTGAAAGGCAATTGTGAAATGGCTCACTTCCTGAACTTGGAGCACAAAAAAGCCTACAGCACCTGGTATTCCCAGGTGGTCTCCCATCCAGGTACTAACTAGGCCCGACACTGCTTAGCTTCCGAGATCAGACGAGATCGGGCGCAATCAGTGTGGTGTGGCCGTAGGCTCTGGGCCTAGTGAGTTTTGTACTTTTAAGCATCTAGTCAGCTAGACCTTGCAGTTTTGAAAGGCAATTGAGAAATGGCTCACTTCCTGAACTTGGAGCACAAAAAAGCCTACAGCACCTGGTATTCCCAGGCGGTCTCCCATCCAGGTACTAACGAGGCCCGACACTGCTTAGCTTCCGAGATCAGACGAGATCGGGCGCATTCAGTGTGGTGTGGCCGTAGGCTCTGGGCCTTGTGAGTTTTGTACTTTTAAGCATCTAGTCGGCTAGACCCTGCAGTTTTGAAAGGCAATTGAGAAATGGCTCACTTCCTGAACTTGGAGTACAAAAAAGCCTACAGCACCTGGTATTCCCAGGCGGTCTCCCATCCAGGTACTAACTAGGCCCAACCCTGCTTAGCTTCCGAGATCGGGCGCATTCAGTGTGGTGTGGCCGTAGGCTCTGGGCCTAGTGAGTTTTGTACTTTTAAGCATCTAGTCGGCTAGACCTTGCAGTTTTGAAAGGCAATTGTGAAATGGCTCACTTCCTGAACTTGGAGCACAAAAAAGCCTACAGCACCTGTTATTCCCAGGCGGTCTCCCATCCAGGTACTAACTAGGCCCGACACTGCTTAGCTTCTGAGATCAGATGAGATCGGGCGCATTCAGTGTGGTGTGGCCATAGGCTCTGGGCTTAGTGAGTTTTGTACTTTTAAGCATCTAGTCCTTGCAGTTTTGAAAGGCAATTGTGAAATGGCTCACTTCCTGAACTTGGAGCACAAAAAAGCCTACAGCACCTGGTATTCCCAGGTGGTCTCCCATCCAGGTACTAACTAGGCCCGACACTGCTTAGCTTCCGAGATCAGACGCAATCAGTGTGGTGTGGCCGTAGGCTCTGGGCCTAGTGAGTTTTGTACTTTTAAGCATCTAGTCAGCTAGACCTTGCAGTTTTGAAAGGCAATTGAGAAATGGCTCACTTCCTGAACTTGGAGCACAAAAAAGCCTACAGCACCTGGTATTCCCAGGCGGTCTCCCATCTAGGTACTAACGAGGCCCGACACTGCTTAGCTTCCGAGATCAGACGAGATCGGGCGCATTCAGTGTGGTGTGGCCGTAGGCTCTGGGCCTTGTGAGTTTTGTACTTTTAAGCATCTAGTCGGCTAGACCTTGCAGTTTTGAAAGGCAATTGAGAAATGGCTCACTTCCTGAACTTGGAGTACAAAAAAACATACAGCACCTGGTATTCCCAGGCAGTCTCCCATCCAGGTACTAACTAGGCCCGACCCTGCTTAGCTTCCGAGATCAGGCGCATTCAGTGTGGTGTGGCCGTAGGCTCTGGGCATAGTGAGTTTTGTACTTTTAAGCATCTAGTCGGCTAGACCTTGCAGTTTTGAAAGGCAATTGTGAAATGGCTCACTTCCTGAACTTGGAGCACAAAAAAGCCTACAGCACCTGGTATTCCCAGGCGGTCTCCCATCCAGGTACTAACGAGGCCCTACACTGCTTAGCTTCCGAGATCAGGCGCATTCAGTGTGGTGTGGCCGTAGGCTCTGGGCCTTGTGAGTTTTGTACTTTTAAGCATCTAGTCGGCTAGACCTTGCAGTTTTGAAAGGCAATTGTGAAATGGCTCACTTCCTGAACTTGGAGTACAAAAAAGCCTACAGCACCTGGTATTCCCAGGCGGTCTCCCATCCAGGTACTAACTAGGCCCGACACTGCTTAGCTTCTAAGATCAGACGAGATCAGGCGCATTCAGTGTGGTGTGGCCGTAGGCTCTGGGCCTAGTGAGTTTTGTACTTTTAAGCATCTAGTCAGCTAGACCTTGCAGTTTTAAAAGGCAATTGAGAAAGGGCTCACTTCCTGAACTTGGAGCACAAAAAAGCCTACAGCACCTGGTATTCCCAGGCGGTCTCCCATCGAGGTACTAACTAGGCCTGACACTGCTTAACTTCCGAGATCAGACGAGATCGGGTGCATTCAGTGTGGTGTGGCCGTAGGCTCTAGGAATGCTAAGAATATTACTCTTATGCATTTGCATTTAGTAAGCTAAGCCATGCAGCCACTTGCAACATGATACCACGCTCATCGCTCGATCAGGCTCGATCAGGCGAGATATATAAGACTGGTGGGCCCATTCAGGACTCCTATGTCTGGTAGGATAACTTTAATTCATCCATCCTGTGTCTGTTGCAGGGAGGTGGAGAGAACAATCAACACAATAATGGTTTTCTTTCATGCCTCTTGAAGGACTCAATATTCTCTGTACTGCATTACATGTGAAAGTCGATTTATTACCCATGAACACACTACCTGTATGCTAATTCTATGTAAAAAGGTAGCTCCAGCCCTCATGATGTTGTCCAACATTTCCGCTATAAAACGGGATACAATTATTTTGGAAACATACCAAATTTGAAAAATAATTGAGAAGTTGCGCAATTACTAATCATGGAGCACAAAAAAGCCTACAGCACCTGGTATTCCCAGGCAGTCTCCCATCCAGGTACTAACTAGGCCCGACCCTGCTTAGCTTCCGAGATCGGGCGCATTCAGTGTGGTGTGGCCGTAGGCTCTGGGCCTAGTGAGTTTTGTACTTTTAAGCATCTAGTCGGCTAGACCTTGCAGTTTTGAAAGGCAATTGTGAAATGGCTCACTTCCTGAACTTGGAGCACAAAAAAGCCTACAGCACCTGGTATTCCCAGGCGGTCTCCCATCCAGGTACTAACGAGGCCCGACACTGCTTAGCTTCCGAGATCAGGCGCATTCAGTGTGGTGTGGCCGTAGGCTCTGGGCCTTGTGAGTTTTGTACTTTTAAGCATCTAGTCGGCTAGACCTTGCAGTTTTGAAAGGCAATTGTGAAATGGCTCACTTCCTGAACTTGGAGTACAAAAAAGCCTACAGCACCTGGTATTCCCAGGCGGTCTCCCATCCAGGTACTAACTAGGCCCGACACTGCTTAGCTTCTAAGATCAGACGAGATCAGGCGCATTCAGTGTGGTGTGGCCGTAGGCTCTGGGCCTAGTGAGTTTTGTACTTTTAAGCATCTAGTCGGCTAGACCTTGCAGTTTTAAAAGGCAATTGAGAAAGGGCTCACTTCCTGAACTTGGAGCACAAAAAAGCCTACAGCACCTGGTATTCCCAGGCGGTCTCCCATCGAGGTACTAACTAGGCCTGACACTGCTTAACTTCCGAGATCAGACGAGATCGGGTGCATTCAGTGTGGTGTGGCCGTAGGCTCTAGGAATGCTAAGAATATTACTCTTATGCATTTGCATTTAGTAAGCTAAGCCATGCAGCCACTTGCAACATGATACCACGCTCATCGCTCGATCAGGCTCGATCAGGCGAGATATATAAGACTGGTGGGCCCATTCAGGACTCCTATGTCTGGTAGGATAACTTTAATTCATCCATCCTGTGTCTGTTGCAGGGAGGTGGAGAGAACAATCAACACAATAATGGTTTTCTTTCATGCCTCTTGAAGGACTCAATATTCTCTGTACTGCATTACATGTGAAAGTCGATTTATTACCCATGAACACACTACCTGTATGCTAATTCTATGTAAAAAGGTAGTTCCAGCCCTCATGATGTTGTCCAACATTTCCGCTATAAAACGGGATACAATTATTTTGGAAACATACCAAATTTGAAAAGTTGCGCAATTACTAATCATGGAGCACAAAATAGCCTACAGCACCTGGTATTGCCAGGCGGTCTCCCATCCAGGTACTAACTAGGCCTGACATTGCTTAGCTTCCGAGATCAGACGAGATTGGGCGCATTCAGTGTGGTGTGGCTGTAGGCTCTGGGCCTGGTGAGTTTTGTACTTTTAAGCATCTAGTCGGCTAGACCTTGCAGTTTTGAAAGGCAATTGAGAAATGGCTCACTTCCTGAACTTGGAGCACAAAAAAGCCTACAGCACCTGGTATTCCCAGGCGGTCTCCCATCCAGATACTAACTAGGCCCGACACTGCGGGGCCTAGTGAGTTTTGTACTTTTAAGCATCTAGTCGGCTAGACCTTGCAGTTTTGAAAGGCAATTGAGAAATGGCTCACTTCCTGAACTTGGAGTACAAAAAAGCCTACAGCACCTGGTATTCCCAGGCGGTCTCCCATCCAGGTACTAACTAGGCCCGACACTGCTTAGCTTCTGAGATCAGACGAGATCAGGCGCATTCAGTGTGGTGTGGCCGTAGGCTCTGGGCCTAGTGAGTTTTGTACTTTTAAGCATCTAGTCGGCTAGACCTTGCAGTTTTGAAAGGCAATTGTGAAATGGCTCACTTCCTGAACTTGGAGCACAAAAAAGCCTACAGCACCTGGTATTCCCAGGTGGTCTCCCATCCAGGTACTAACTAGGCCCGACACTGCTTAGCTTCTGAGATCAGACGAGATCAGGCGCATTCAGTGTGGTGTGGCCGTAGGCTCTGGGCCTAGTGAGTTTTGTACTTTTAAGCATCTAGTCGGCTAGACCTTGCAGTTTTGAAAGGCAATTGAGAAAGGGCTCACTTCCTGAACTTGGAGCACAAAAAAGCCTACAGCACCTGGTATTCCCAGGCGGTCTCCCATCCAGGTACTAACTAGGCCTGACACTGCTTAACTTCCGAGATCAGACGCATTCAGTGTGGTGTGGCCGTAGGCTCTAGGAATGCTAAGAATATTACTCTTATGCATTTGCATTTAGTAAGCTAAGCCATGCAGCCACTTGCAACATGATACCACGCTCATCGCTCGATCAGGCTCGATCAGGCGAGATATATAAGACTGGTGGGCCCATTCAGGACTCCTATGTCTGGTAGGATAACTTTAATTCATCCATCCTGTGTCTGTTGCAGGGAGGTGGAGAGAACAATCAACACAATAATGGTTTTCTTTCATGCCTCTTGAAGGACTCAATATTCTCTGTACTGCATTACATGTGAAAGTCGATTTATTACCCATGAACACACTACCTGTATGCTAATTCTATGTAAAAAGGTAGCTCCAGCCCTCATGATGTTGTCCAACATTTCCGCTATAAAACGGGATACAATTATTTTGGAAACATACCAAATTTGAAAAATAATTGAGAAGTTGCGCAATTACTAATCATGGAGCACAAAAAAGCCTACAGCACCTGGTATTCCCAGGCAGTCTCCCATCCAGGTACTAACTAGGCCCGACCCTGCTTAGCTTCCGAGATCGGGCGCATTCAGTGTGGTGTGGCCGTAGGCTCTGGGCCTAGTGAGTTTTGTACTTTTAAGCATCTAGTCGGCTAGACCTTGCAGTTTTGAAAGGCAATTGTGAAATGGCTCACTTCCTGAACTTGGAGCACAAAAAAGCCTACAGCACCTGGTATTCCCAGGTGGTCTCCCATCCAGGTACTAACTAGGCCCGACACTGCTTAGCTTCCGAGATCAGACGAGATCGGGCGCAATCAGTGTGGTGTGGCCGTAGGCTCTGGGCCTAGTGAGTTTTGTACTTTTAAGCATCTAGTCAGCTAGACCTTGCAGTTTTGAAAGGCAATTGAGAAATGGCTCACTTCCTGAACTTGGAGCACAAAAAAGCCTACAGCACCTGGTATTCCCAGGCGGTCTCCCATCCAGGTACTAACGAGGCCCGACACTGCTTAGCTTCCGAGATCAGACGAGATCGGGCGCATTCAGTGTGGTGTGGCCATAGGCTCTGGGCCTTGTGAGTTTTGTACTTTTAAGCATCTAGTCGGCTAGACCTTGCAGTTTTGAAAGGCAATTGAGAAATGGCTCACTTCCTGAACTTGGAGTACAAAAAAGCCTACAGCACCTGGTATTCCCAGGCGGTCTCCCATCCAGGTACTAACTAGGCCCAACCCTGCTTAGCTTCCGAGATCGGGCGCATTCAGTGTGGTGTGGCCGTAGGCTCTGGGCCTAGTGAGTTTTGTACTTTTAAGCATCTAGTCGGCTAGACCTTGCAGTTTTGAAAGGCAATTGTGAAATGGCTCACTTCCTGAACTTGGAGCACAAAAAAGCCTACAGCACCTGTTATTCCCAGGCGGTCTCCCATCCAGGTACTAACTAGGCCCGACACTGCTTAGCTTCTGAGATCAGATGAGATCGGGCGCATTCAGTGTGGTGTGGCCATAGGCTCTGGGCTTAGTGAGTTTTGTACTTTTAAGCATCTAGTCCTTGCAGTTTTGAAAGGCAATTGTGAAATGGCTCACTTCCTGAACTTGGAGCACAAAAAAGCCTACAGCACCTGGTATTCCCAGGTGGTCTCCCATCCAGGTACTAACTAGGCCCGACACTGCTTAGCTTCCGAGATCAGACGCAATCAGTGTGGTGTGGCCGTAGGCTCTGGGCCTAGTGAGTTTTGTACTTTTAAGCATCTAGTCAGCTAGACCTTGCAGTTTTGAAAGGCAATTGAGAAATGGCTCACTTCCTGAACTTGGAGCACAAAAAAGCCTACAGCACCTGGTATTCCCAGGCGGTCTCCCATCTAGGTACTAACGAGGCCCGACACTGCTTAGCTTCCGAGATCAGACGAGATCGGGCGCATTCAGTGTGGTGTGGCCGTAGGCTCTGGGCCTTGTGAGTTTTGTACTTTTAAGCATCTAGTCGGCTAGACCTTGCAGTTTTGAAAGGCAATTGAGAAATGGCTCACTTCCTGAACTTGGAGTACAAAAAAGCATACAGCACCTGGTATTCCCAGGCAGTCTCCCATCCAGGTACTAACTAGGCCCGACACTGCTTAGCTTCTGAGATCAGACGAGATCAGGCGCATTCAGTGTGGTGTGGCCGTAGGCTCTGGGCCTAGTGAGTTTTGTACTTTTAAGCATCTAGTCGGCTAGACCTTGCAGTTTTGAAAGGCAATTGAGAAAGGGCTCACTTCCTGAACTTGGAGCACAAAAAAGCCTACAGCACCTGGTATTCCCAGGCGGTCTCCCATCCAGGTACTAACTAGGCCTAACACTGCTTAACTTCCGAGATCAGACGAGATCGGGTGCATTCAGTGTGGTGTGGCCGTAGGCTCTAGGAATGCTAAGAATATTACTCTTATGCATTTGCATTTAGTAAGCTAAGCCATGCAGCCACTTGCAACATGATACCACGCTCATCGCTCGATCAGGCTCGATCAGGCGAGATATATAAGACTGGTGGGCCCATTCAGGACTCCTATGTCTGGTAGGATAACTTTAATTCATCCATCCTGTGTCTGTTGCAGGGAGGTGGAGAGAACAATCAACACAATAATGGTTTTCTTTCATGCCTCTTGAAGGACTCAATATTCTCTGTACTGCATTACATGTGAAAGTCGATTTATTACCCATTAACACACTACCTGTATGCTAATTCTATGTAAAAAGGTAGCTCCAGCCCTCATGATGTTGTCCAACATTTCCGCTATAAAACGGGATACAATTATTTTGGAAACATACCAAATTTGAAAAATAATTGAGAAGTTGCGCAATTACTAATCATGGAGCACAAAAAAGCCTACAGCACCTGGTATGCCCAGGCAGTCTCCCATCCAGGTACTAACTAGGCCGGACCCTGCTTAGCTTCCGAGATCGGGCGCATTTAGTGTGGTGTGGCCGTAGGCTCTGGGCCTAGTGAGTTTTGTACTTTTAAGCATCTAGTCGGCTAGACCTTGCAGTTTTGAAAGGCAATTGTGAAATGGCTCACTTCCTGAACTTGGAGCACAAAAAAGCCTACAGCACCTGGTATTCCCAGGTGGTCTCCCATCCAGGTACTAACGAGGCCCGACACTGCTTAGCTTCCGAGATCAGACGAGATCAGGCGCATTCAGTGTGGTGTGGCCGTAGGCTCTGGGCCTTGTGAGTTTTGTACTTTTAAGCATCTAGTCGGCTAGACCTTGCAGTTTTGAAAGGCAATTGTGAAATGGCTCACTTCCTGAACTTGGAGCACAAAAAAGCCTACAGCACCTGGTATTCCCAGGTGGTCTCCCATCCAGGTACTAACTAGGCCCGACACTGCTTAGCTTCTGAGATCAGACGAGATCAGACGCATTCAGTGTGGTGTGGCCGTAGGCTCTGGGCCTAGTGAGTTTTGTACTTTTAAGCATCTAGTCGGCTAGACCTTGCAGTTTTGAAAGGCAATTGAGAAAGGGCTCACTTCCTGAACTTGGAGCACAAAAAAGCCTACAGCACCTGGTATTCCCAGGCGGTCTCCCATCCAGGTACTAACTAGGCCTGACACTGCTTAACTTCCGAGATCAGACGAGATCGGGTGCATTCAGTGTGGTGTGGCCGTAGGCTCTAGGAATGCTAAGAATATTACTCTTATGCATTTGCATTTAGTAAGCTAAGCCATGCAGCCACTTGCAACATGATACCACGCTCATCGCTCGATCAGGCTCGATCAGGCGAGATATATAAGACTGGTGGGCCCATTCAGGACTCCTATGTCTGGTAGGATAACTTTAATTCATCCATCCTGTGTCTGTTGCAGGGAGGTGGAGAGAACAATCAACACAATAATGGTTTTCTTTCGTGCCTCTTGAAGGACTCAATATTCTCTGTACTGCATTACATGTGAAAGTCGATTTATTACCCATGAACACACTACCTGTATGCTAATTCTATGTAAAAAGGTAGCTCCAGCCCTCATGATGTTGTCCAACATTTCCGCTATAAAACGGGATACAATTATTTTGGAAACATACCAAATTTGAAAAATAATTGAGAAGTTGCGCAATTACTAATCATGGAGCACAAAAAAGCCTACAGCACCTGGTATTCCCAGGCAGTCTCCCATCCAGGTACTAACTAGGCCCGACCCTGCTTAGCTTCCGAGATCGGGCGCATTCAGTGTGGTGTGGCCGTAGGCTCTGGGCCTAGTGAGTTTTGTACTTTTAAGCATCTAGTCGGCTAGACCTTGCAGTTTTGAAAGGCAATTGTGAAATGGCTCACTTCCTGAACTTGGAGCACAAAAAAGCCTACAGCACCTGGTATTCCCAGGTGGTCTCCCATCCAGGTACTAACTAGGCCCGACACTGCTTAGCTTCCGAGATCAGACGAGATCGGGCGCAATCAGTGTGGTGTGGCCGTAGGCTCTGGGCCTAGTGAGTTTTGTACTTTTAAGCATCTAGTCAGCTAGACCTTGCAGTTTTGAAAGGCAATTGAGAAATGGCTCACTTCCTGAACTTGGAGCACAAAAAAGCCTACAGCACCTGGTATTCCCAGGCGGTCTCCCATCCAGGTACTAACGAGGCCCGACACTGCTTAGCTTCCGAGATCAGACGAGATCGGGCGCATTCAGTGTGGTGTGGCCATAGGCTCTGGGCCTTGTGAGTTTTGTACTTTTAAGCATCTAGTCGGCTAGACCTTGCAGTTTTGAAAGGCAATTGAGAAATGGCTCACTTCCTGAACTTGGAGTACAAAAAAGCCTACAGCACCTGGTATTCCCAGGCGGTCTCCCATCCAGGTACTAACTAGGCCCAACCCTGCTTAGCTTTCGAGATCGGGCGCATTCAGTGTGGTGTGGCCGTAGGCTCTGGGCCTAGTGAGTTTTGTACTTTTAAGCATCTAGTCGGCTAGACCTTGCAGTTTTGAAAGGCAATTGTGAAATGGCTCACTTCCTGAACTTGGAGCACAAAAAAGCCTACAGCACCTGTTATTCCCAGGCGGTCTCCCATCCAGGTACTAACTAGGCCCGACACTGCTTAGCTTCCGAGATCAGACGCAATCAGTGTGGTGTGGCCGTAGGCTCTGGGCCTAGTGAGTTTTGTACTTTTAAGCATCTAGTCAGCTAGACCTTGCAGTTTTGAAAGGCAATTGAGAAATGGCTCACTTCCTGAACTTGGAGCACAAAAAAGCCTACAGCACCTGGTATTCCCAGGCGGTCTCCCATCTAGGTACTAACGAGGCCCGACACTGCTTAGCTTCCGAGATCAGACGAGATCGGGCGCATTCAGTGTGGTGTGGCCGTAGGCTCTGGGCCTTGTGAGTTTTGTACTTTTAAGCATCTAGTCGGCTAGACCTTGCAGTTTTGAAAGGCAATTGAGAAATGGCTCACTTCCTGAACTTGGAGTACAAAAAAGCATACAGCACCTGGTATTCCCAGGCAGTCTCCCATCCAGGTACTAACTAGGCCCGACACTGCTTAGCTTCTGAGATCAGACGAGATCAGGCGCATTCAGTGTGGTGTGGCCGTAGGCTCTGGGCCTAGTGAGTTTTGTACTTTTAAGCATCTAGTCGGCTAGACCTTGCAGTTTTGAAAGGCAATTGAGAAAGGGCTCACTTCCTGAACTTGGAGCACAAAAAAGCCTACAGCACCTGGTATTCCCAGGCGGTCTCCCATCCAGGTACTAACTAGGCCTAACACTGCTTAACTTCCGAGATCAGACGAGATCGGGTGCATTCAGTGTGGTGTGGCCGTAGGCTCTAGGAATGCTAAGAATATTACTCTTATGCATTTGCATTTAGTAAGCTAAGCCATGCAGCCACTTGCAACATGATACCACGCTCATCGCTCGATCAGGCTCGATCAGGCGAGATATATAAGACTGGTGGGCCCATTCAGGACTCCTATGTCTGGTAGGATAACTTTAATTCATCCATCCTGTGTCTGTTGCAGGGAGGTGGAGAGAACAATCAACACAATAATGGTTTTCTTTCATGCCTCTTGAAGGACTCAATATTCTCTGTACTGCATTACATGTGAAAGTCGATTTATTACCCATTAACACACTACCTGTATGCTAATTCTATGTAAAAAGGTAGCTCCAGCCCTCATGATGTTGTCCAACATTTCCGCTATAAAACGGGATACAATTATTTTGGAAACATACCAAATTTGAAAAATAATTGAGAAGTTGCGCAATTACTAATCATGGAGCACAAAAAAGCCTACAGCACCTGGTATGCCCAGGCAGTCTCCCATCCAGGTACTAACTAGGCCGGACCCTGCTTAGCTTCCGAGATCGGGCGCATTTAGTGTGGTGTGGCCGTAGGCTCTGGGCCTAGTGAGTTTTGTACTTTTAAGCATCTAGTCGGCTAGACCTTGCAGTTTTGAAAGGCAATTGTGAAATGGCTCACTTCCTGAACTTGGAGCACAAAAAAGCCTACAGCACCTGGTATTCCCAGGTGGTCTCCCATCCAGGTACTAACGAGGCCCGACACTGCTTAGCTTCCGAGATCAGACGAGATCAGGCGCATTCAGTGTGGTGTGGCCGTAGGCTCTGGGCCTTGTGAGTTTTGTACTTTTAAGCATCTAGTCGGCTAGACCTTGCAGTTTTGAAAGGCAATTGTGAAATGGCTCACTTCCTGAACTTGGAGCACAAAAAAGCCTACAGCACCTGGTATTCCCAGGTGGTCTCCCATCCAGGTACTAACTAGGCCCGACACTGCTTAGCTTCTGAGATCAGACGAGATCAGGCGCATTCAGTGTGGTGTGGCCGTAGGCTCTGGGCCTAGTGAGTTTTGTACTTTTAAGCATCTAGTCGGCTAGACCTTGCAGTTTTGAAAGGCAATTGAGAAAGGGCTCACTTCCTGAACTTGGAGCACAAAAAAGCCTACAGCACCTGGTATTCCCAGGCGGTCTCCCATCCAGGTACTAACTAGGCCTGACACTGCTTAACTTCCGAGATCAGACGAGATCGGGTGCATTCAGTGTGGTGTGGCCGTAGGCTCTAGGAATGCTAAGAATATTACTCTTATGCATTTGCATTTAGTAAGCTAAGCCATGCAGCCACTTGCAACATGATACCACGCTCATCGCTCGATCAGGCTCGATCAGGCGAGATATATAAGACTGGTGGGCCCATTCAGGACTCCTATGTCTGGTAGGATAACTTTAATTCATCCATCCTGTGTCTGTTGCAGGGAGGTGGAGAGAACAATCAACACAATAATGGTTTTCTTTCATGCCTCTTGAAGGACTCAATATTCTCTGTACTGCATTACATGTGAAAGTCGATTTATTACCCATGAACACACTACCTGTATGCTAATTCTATGTAAAAAGGTAGCTCCAGCCCTCATGATGTTGTCCAACATTTCCGCTATAAAACGGGATACAATTATTTTGGAAACATACCAAATTTGAAAAATAATTGAGAAGTTGCGCAATTACTAATCATGGAGCACAAAAAAGCCTACAGCACCTGGTATTCCCAGGCAGTCTCCCATCCAGGTACTAACTAGGCCCGACCCTGCTTAGCTTCCGAGATCAGGCGCATTCAGTGTGGTGTGGCCGTAGGCTCTGGGCCTAGTGAGTTTTGTACTTTTAAGCATCTAGTCGGCTAGACCTTGCAGTTTTGAAAGGCAATTGTGAAATGGCTCACTTCCTGAACTTGGAGCACAAAAAAGCCTACAGCACCTGGTATTCCCAGGTGGTCTCCCATCCAGGTACTAACTAGGCCCGACACTGCTTAGCTTCCGAGATCAGACGAGATCGGGCGCAATCAGTGTGGTGTGGCCGTAGGCTCTGGGCCTAGTGAGTTTTGTACTTTTAAGCATCTAGTCAGCTAGACCTTGCAGTTTTGAAAGGCAATTGAGAAATGGCTCACTTCCTGAACTTGGAGCACAAAAAAGCCTACAGCACCTGGTATTCCCAGGTGGTCTCCCATCCAGGTACTAACGAGGCCCGACACTGCTTAGCTTCCGAGATCAGACGAGATCGGGCGCATTCAGTGTGGTGTGGCCGTAGGCTCTGGGCCTTGTGAGTTTTGTACTTTTAAGCATCTAGTCGGCTAGACCTTGCAGTTTTGAAAGGCAATTGAGAAATGGCTCACTTCCTGAACTTGGAGTACAAAAAAGCCTACAGCACCTGGTATTCCCAGGCGGTCTCCCATCCAGGTACTAACTAGGCCCGACCCTGCTTAGCTTCCGAGATCGGGCGCATTCAGTGTGGTGTGGCCGTAGGCTCTGGGCCTAGTGAGTTTTGTACTTTTAAGCATCTAGTCGGCTAGACCTTGCAGTTTTGAAAGGCAATTGTGAAATGGCTCACTTCCTGAACTTGGAGCACAAAAAAGCCTACAGCACCTGGTATTCCCAGGCGGTCTCCCATCCAGGTACTAACTAGGCCGGACACTGCTTAGCTTCTGAGATCAGATGAGATCGGGCGCATTCAGTGTGGTGTGGCCATAGGCTCTGGGCTTAGTGAGTTTTGTACTTTTAAGCATCTAGTCCTTGCAGTTTTGAAAGGCAATTGTGAAATGGCTCACTTCCTGAACTTGGAGCACAAAAAAGCCTACAGCACCTGGTATTCCCAGGTGGTCTCCCATCCAGGTACTAACTAGGCCCGACACTGCTTAGCTTCCGAGATCAGACGCAATCAGTGTGGTGTGGCCGTAGGCTCTGGGCCTAGTGAGTTTTGTACTTTTAAGCATCTAGTCAGCTAGACCTTGCAGTTTTGAAAGGCAATTGAGAAATGGCTCACTTCCTGAACTTGGAGCACAAAAAAGCCTACAGCACCTGGTATTCCCAGGCGGTCTCCCATCTAGGTACTAACGAGGCCCGACACTGCTTAGCTTCCGAGATCAGACGAGATCGGGCGCATTCAGTGTGGTGTGGCCGTAGGCTCTGGGCCTTGTGAGTTTTGTACTTTTAAGCATCTAGTCGGCTAGACCTTGCAGTTTTGAAAGGCAATTGAGAAATGGCTCACTTCCTGAACTTGGAGTACAAAAAAGCATACAGCACCTGGTATTCCCTGGCAGTCTGCCATCCAGGTACTAACTAGGCCCGACACTGCTTAGCTTCTGAGATCAGACGAGATCAGGCGCATTCAGTGTGGTGTGGCCGTAGGCTCTGGGCCTAGTGAGTTTTGTACTTTTAAGCATCTAGTCGGCTAGACCTTGCAGTTTTGAAAGGCAATTGAGAAAGGGCTCACTTCCTGAACTTGGAGCACAAAAAAGCCTACAGCACCTGGTATTCCCAGGCGGTCTCCCATCCAGGTACTAACTAGGCCTAACACTGCTTAACTTCCGAGATCAGACGAGATCGGGTGCATTCAGTGTGGTGTGGCCGTAGGCTCTAGGAATGCTAAGAATATTACTCTTATGCATTTGCATTTAGTAAGCTAAGCCATGCAGCCACTTGCAACATGATACCACGCTCATCGCTCGATCAGGCTCGATCAGGCGAGATATATAAGACTGGTGGGCCCATTCAGGACTCCTATGTCTGGTAGGATAACTTTAATTCATCCATCCTGTGTCTGTTGCAGGGAGGTGGAGAGAACAATCAACACAATAATGGTTTTCTTTCATGCCTCTTGAAGGACTCAATATTCTCTGTACTGCATTACATGTGAAAGTCGATTTATTACCCATTAACACACTACCTGTATGCTAATTCTATGTAAAAAGGTAGCTCCAGCCCTCATGATGTTGTCCAACATTTCCGCTATAAAACGGGATACAATTATTTTGGAAACATACCAAATTTGAAAAATAATTGAGAAGTTGCGCAATTACTAATCATGGAGCACAAAAAAGCCTACAGCACCTGGTATTCCCAGGCAGTCTCCCATCCAGGTACTAACTAGGCCGGACCCTGCTTAGCTTCCGAGATCGGGCGCATTCAGTGTGGTGTGGCCGTAGGCTCTGGGCCTAGTGAGTTTTGTACTTTTAAGCATCTAGTCGGCTAGACCTTGCAGTTTTGAAAGGCAATTGTGAAATGGCTCACTTCCTGAACTTGGAGCACAAAAAAGCCTACAGCACCTGGTATTCCCAGGTGGTCTCCCATCCAGGTACTAACTAGGCCCGACACTGCTTAGCTTCCGAGATCAGACTAGATCGGGCGCAATCAGTGTGGTGTGGCCGTAGGCTCTGGGCCTTGTGAGTTTTGTACTTTTAAGCATCTAGTCAGCTAGACCTTGCAGTTTTGAAAGGCAATTGAGAAATGGCTCACTTCCTGAACTTGGAGCACAAAAAAGCCTACAGCACCTGGTATTCACAGGCGGTCTCCCATCCAAGTACTAACGAGGCCCGACACTGCTTAGCTTCCGAGATCAGACGAGATCGGACGCATTCAGTGTGGTGTGGCCGTAGGCTCTGGGCCTTGTGAGTTTTGTACTTTTAAGCATCTAGTCGGCTAGACCTTGCAGTTTTGAAAGGCAATTGAGAAATGGCTCACTTCCTGAACTTGGAGTACAAAAAAGCCTACAGCACCTGGTATTCCCAGGCGGTCTCCCATCCAGGTACTAACTAGGCCCGACACTGCTTAGCTTCTGAGATCAGACAAGATCAGGCGCATTCAGTGTGGTGTGGCCGTAGGCTCTGGGCCTAGTGAGTTTTGTACTTTTAAGCATCTAGTCGGCTAGACCTTGCAGTTTTAAAAGGCAATTGAGAAAGGGCTCACTTCCTGAACTTGGAGCACAAAAAAGCCTACAGCACCTGGTATTCCCAGGCAGTCTCCCATCCAGGTACTAACTAGGCCTGACACTGCTTAATTTCCGAGATCAGACGAGATCGGGTGCATTCAGTGTGGTGTGGCCGTAGGCTCTAGGAATGCTAAGAATATTACTCTTATGCATTTGCATTTAGTAAGCTAAGCCATGCAGCCACTTGCAACATGATACCACGCTCATCGCTCGATCAGGCTCGATCAGGCGAGATATATAAGACTGGTGGGCCCATTCAGGACTCCTATGTCTGGTAGGATAACTTTAATTCATCCATCCTGTGTCTGTTGCAGGGAGGTGGAGAGAACAATCAACACAATAATGGTTTTCTTTCATGCCTCTTGAAGGACTCAATATTCTCTGTACTGCATTACATGTGAAAGTCGATTTATTACCCATGAACACACTACCTGTATGCTAATTCTATGTAAAAAGGTAGCTCCAGCCCTCATGATGTTGTCCAACATTTCCGCTATAAAACGGGATACAATTATTTTGGAAACATACCAAATTTGAAAAATAATTGAGAAGTTGCGCAATTACTAATCATGGAGCACAAAAAAAGCCTACAGCACCTGGTATTCCCAGGCAGTCTCCCATCCAGGTACTAACTAGGCCCGACCCTGCTTAGCTTCCGAGATGGGGTGCATTCAGTGTGGTGTGGCCGTAGGCTCTGGGCCTAGTGAGTTTTGTACTTTTAAGCATCTAGTCGGCTAGACCTTGCAGTTTTGAAAGGAAATTGTGAAATGGCTCACTTCCTGAACTTGGAGCACAAAAAAGCCTACAGCACCTGGTATTCCCAGGCGGTCTCCCATCCAGGTACTAACTAGGCCCGACACTGCTTAGCTTCTGAGATCAGATGAGATCGGGCGCATTCAGTGTGGTGTGGCCGTAGGCTCTGGGCTTAGTGAGTTTTGTACTTTTAAGCATCTAGTCGGCTAGACCTTGCAGTTTTGAAAGGCAATTGTGAAATGGCTCACTTCCTGAACTTGGAGCACAAAAAAGCCTACAGCACCTGGTATTCCCAGGTGGTCTCCCATCCAGGTACTAACTAGGCCCGACACTGCTTAGCTTCTGAGATCAGACGCAATCAGTGTGGTGCGGCCGTAGGCTCTGGGCCTAGTGAGTTTTGTACTTTTAAGCATCTAGTCAGCTAGACCTTGCAGTTTTGAAAGGCAATTGAGAAATGGCTCACTTCCTGAACTTGGAGCACAAAAAAGGCTACAGCACCTGGTATTCCCAGGCGGTCTCCCATCCAGGTACTAACGAGGCCCGACACTGCTTAGCTTCCGAGATCAGACGAGATCGGGCGCATTCAGTGTGGTGTGGCCGTAGGGTCTGGGCCTTGTGAGTTTTGTACTTTTAAGCATCTAGTCGGCTAGACCTTGCAGTTTTGAAAGGCAATTGAGAAATGGCTCACTTCCTGAACTTGGAGTACAAAAAAGCCTACAGCACCTGGTATTCCCAGGCGGTCTCCCATCCAGGTACTAACTAGGCCCGACACTGCTTAGCTTCTGAGATCAGACGAGATCAGGCGCATTCAGTGTGGTGTGGCCGTAGGCTCTGGGCCTAGTGAGTTTTGTACTTTTAAGCATCTAGTCGGCTAGACCTTGCAGTTTTGAAAGGCAATTGAGAAAGGGCTCACTTCCTGAACTTGGAGCACAAAAAAGCCTACAGCACCTGGTATTCCCAGGCAGTCTCCCATCCAGGTACTAACTAGGCCTAACACTGCTTAACTTCCGAGATCAGACGAGATCGGGTGCATTCAGTGTGGTGTGGCCGTAGGCTCTAGGAATGCTAAGAATATTACTCTTATGCATTTGCATTTAGTAAGCTAAGCCATGCAGCCACTTGCAACATGATACCACGCTCATCGCTCGATCAGGCTCGATCAGGCGAGATATATAAGACTGGTGGGCCCATTCAGGACTCCTATGTCTGGTAGGATAACTTTAATTCATCCATCCTGTGTCTGTTGCAGGGAGGTGGAGAGAACAATCAACACAATAATGGTTTTCTTTCATGCCTCTTGAAGGACTCAATATTCTCTGTACTGCATTACATGTGAAAGTCGATTTATTACCCATGAACACACTACCTGTATGCTAATTCTATGTAAAAAGGTAGCTCCAGCCCTCATGATGTTGTCCAACATTTCCGCTATAAAACGGGATACAATTATTTTGGAAACATACCAAATTTGAAAAATAATTGAGAAGTTGCGCAATTACTAATCATGGAGCACAAAAAAGCCTACAGCACCTGGTATTCCCAGGCAGTCTCCCATCCAGGTACTAACTAGGCCCGACCCTGCTTAGCTTCCGAGATCGGGCGCATTCAGTGTGGTGTGGCCGTAGGCTCTGGGCCTAGTGAGTTTTGTACTTTTAAGCATCTAGTCGGCTAGACCTTGCAGTTTTGAAAGGGAATTGTGAAATGGCTCACTTCCTGAACTTGGAGCACAAAAAAGCCTACAGCACCTGGTATTCCCAGGTGGTCTCCCATCCAGGTACTAACTAGGCCCGACACTGCTTAGCTTCCGAGATCAGACGAGATCGGGCGCAATCAGTGTGGTGTGGCCGTAGGCTCTGGGCCTAGTGAGTTTTGTACTTTTAAGCATCTAGTCAGCTAGACCTTGCAGTTTTGAAAGGCAATTGAGAAATGGCTCACTTCCTGAACTTGGAGCACAAAAAAGCATACAGCACCTGGTATTCCCAGGCGGTCTCCCATCCAGGTACTAACGAGGCCCGACACTGCTTAGCTTCCGAGATCAGACGAGATCGGGCGCATTCAGTGTGGTGTGGCCGTAGGCTCTGGGCCTTGTGAGTTTTGTACTTTTAAGCATCTAGTCGGCTAGACCTTGCAGTTTTGAAAGGCAATTGAGAAATGGCTCACTTCCTGAACTTGGAGCACAAAAAAGCCTACAGCACCTGGTATTCCCAGGCGGTCTCCCATCCAGGTACTAACGAGGCCCGACACTGCTTAGCTTCCGAGATCAGACGAGATCGGGCGCATTCAGTGTGGTGTGGCCGTAGGCTCTGGGCCTTGTGAGTTTTGTACTTTTAAGCATTTAGTCGGCTAGACCTTGCAGTTTTGAAAGGCAATTGAGAAATGGCTCACTTCCTGAACTTGGAGTACAAAAAAGCCTACAGCACCTGGTATTCCCAGGCGGTCTCCCATCCAGGTACTAACTAGGCCCGACACTGCTTAGCTTCTGAGATCAGACGAGATCAGGCGCATTCAGTGTGGTGTGGCCGTAGGCTCTGGGCCTAGTGAGTTTTGTACTTTTAAGCATCTAGTCGGCTAGACCTTGCAGTTTTGAAAGGCAATTGTGAAATGGCTCACTTCCTGAACTTGGAGCACAAAAAAGCCTACAGCACCTGGTATTCCCAGGTGGTCTCCCATCCAGGTACTAACTAGGCCTGACACTGCTTAGCTTCCGAGATCAGACGAGATCGGGCGCAATCAGTGTGGTGTGGCCGTAGGCTCTGGGCCTAGTGAGTTTTGTACTTTTAAGCATCTAGTCAGCTAGACCTTGCAGTTTTGAAAGGCAATTGAGAAATGGCTCACTTCCTGAACTTGGAGCACAAAAAAGCCTACAGCACCTGGTATTCCCAGGCGGTCTCCCATCCAGGTACTAACAAGGCCCGACACTGCTTAGCTTCCGAGATCAGACGAGATCGGGCGCATTCAGTGTGGTGTGGCCGTAGGCTCTAGGAATGCTAAGAATATTACTCTTATGCATTTGCATTTAGTAAGCTAAGCCATGCAGCCACTTGCAACATGATACCACGCTCATCGCTCGATCAGGCGAGATAAATAAGACTGGTGGGCCCATTCAGGACTCCTATGTCTGGTAGGATAACTTTAATTCATCCATCCTGTGTCTGTTGCAGGGAGGTGGAGAGAACAATCAACACAATAATGGTTTTCTTTCATGCCTCTTGAAGGACTCAATATTCTCTGTACTGCATTACATGTGAAAGTCGATTTATTACCCATGAACACACTACCTGTATGCTAATTCTATGTAAAAAGGTAGCTCCAGCCCTCATGATGTTGTCCAACATTTCCGCTATAAAACGGGATACAATTATTTTGGAAACATACCAAATTTGAAAAATAATTGAGAAGTTGCGCAATTACTAATCATGGAGCACAAAAAAGCCTACAGCACCTGGTATTCCCAGGCAGTCTCCCATCCAGGTACTAACTAGGCCCGACCCTGCTTAGCTTCCGAGATCGGGCGCATTCAGTGTGGTGTGGCCGTAGGCTCTGGGCCTAGTGAGTTTTGTACTTTTAAGCATCTAGTCGGCTAGACCTTGCAGTTTTGAAAGGCAATTGTGAAATGGCTCACTTCCTGAACTTGGAGCACAAAAAAGCCTACAGCACCTGGTATTCCCAGGTGGTCTCCCATCCAGGTACTAACTAGGCCCGACACTGCTTAGCTTCCGAGATCAGACTAGATCGGGCGCAATCAGTGTGGTGTGGCCGTAGGCTTTGGGCCTTGTGAGTTTTGTACTTTTAAGCATCTAGTCAGCTAGACCTTGCAGTTTTGAAAGGCAATTGAGAAATGGCTCACTTCCTGAACTTGGAGCACAAAAAAGCCTACAGCACCTGGTATTCCCAGGCGGTCTCCCATCCAAGTACTAACGAGGCCCGACACTGCTTAGCTTCCGAGATCAGACGAGATCGGACGCATTCAGTGTGGTGTGGCCGTAGGCTCTGGGCCTTGTGAGTTTTGTACTTTTAAGCATCTAGTCGGCTAGACCTTGCAGTTTTGAAAGGCAATTGAGAAATGGCTCACTTCCTGAACTTGGAGCACAAAAAAGCCTACAGCACCTGGTATTCCCAGGTGGTCTCCCATCCAGGTACTAACGAGGCCCGACACTGCTTAGCTTCCGAGATCAGACGAGATCGGGCGCATTCAGTGTGGTGTGGCCGTAGGCTCTGGGCCTTGTGAGTTTTGTACTTTTAAGCATCTAGTCGGCTAGACCTTGCAGTTTTGAAAGGCAATTGAGAAATGGCTCACTTCCTGAACTTGGAGTACAAAAAAGCCTACAGCACCTGGTATTCCCAGGCGGTCTCCCATCCAGGTACTAACTAGGCCCGACCCTGCTTAGCTTCCGAGATCGGGCGCATTCAGTGTGGTGTGGCCGTAGGCTCTGGGCCTAGTGAGTTTTGTACTTTTAAGCATCTAGTCGGCTAGACCTTGCAGTTTTGAAAGGCAATTGTGAAATGGCTCACTTCCTGAACTTGGAGCACAAAAAAGCCTACAGCACCTGGTATTCCCAGGCGGTCTCCCATCCAGGTACTAACTAGGCCGGACACTGCTTAGCTTCTGAGATCAGATGAGATCGGGCGCATTCAGTGTGGTGTGGCCATAGGCTCTGGGCTTAGTGAGTTTTGTACTTTTAAGCATCTAGTCCTTGCAGTTTTGAAAGGCAATTGTGAAATGGCTCACTTCCTGAACTTGGAGCACAAAAAAGCCTACAGCACCTGGTATTCCCAGGTGGTCTCCCATCCAGGTACTAACTAGGCCCGACACTGCTTAGCTTCCGAGATCAGACGCAATCAGTGTGGTGTGGCCGTAGGCTCTGGGCCTAGTGAGTTTTGTACTTTTAAGCATCTAGTCAGCTAGACCTTGCAGTTTTGAAAGGCAATTGAGAAATGGCTCACTTCCTGAACTTGGAGCACAAAAAAGCCTACAGCACCTGGTATTCCCAGGCGGTCTCCCATCTAGGTACTAACGAGGCCCGACACTGCTTAGCTTCCGAGATCAGACGAGATCGGGCGCATTCAGTGTGGTGTGGCCGTAGGCTCTGGGCCTTGTGAGTTTTGTACTTTTAAGCATCTAGTCGGCTAGACCTTGCAGTTTTGAAAGGCAATTGAGAAATGGCTCACTTCCTGAACTTGGAGTACAAAAAAGCATACAGCACCTGGTATTCCCTGGCAGTCTGCCATCCAGGTACTAACTAGGCCCGACACTGCTTAGCTTCTGAGATCAGACGAGATCAGGCGCATTCAGTGTGGTGTGGCCGTAGGCTCTGGGCCTAGTGAGTTTTGTACTTTTAAGCATCTAGTCGGCTAGACCTTGCAGTTTTGAAAGGCAATTGAGAAAGGGCTCACTTCCTGAACTTGGAGCACAAAAAAGCCTACAGCACCTGGTATTCCCAGGCGGTCTCCCATCCAGGTACTAACTAGGCCTAACACTGCTTAACTTCCGAGATCAGACGAGATCGGGTGCATTCAGTGTGGTGTGGCCGTAGGCTCTAGGAATGCTAAGAATATTACTCTTATGCATTTGCATTTAGTAAGCTAAGCCATGCAGCCACTTGCAACATGATACCACGCTCATCGCTCGATCAGGCTCGATCAGGCGAGATATATAAGACTGGTGGGCCCATTCAGGACTCCTATGTCTGGTAGGATAACTTTAATTCATCCATCCTGTGTCTGTTGCAGGGAGGTGGAGAGAACAATCAACACAATAATGGTTTTCTTTCATGCCTCTTGAAGGACTCAATATTCTCTGTACTGCATTACATGTGAAAGTCGATTTATTACCCATTAACACACTACCTGTATGCTAATTCTATGTAAAAAGGTAGCTCCAGCCCTCATGATGTTGTCCAACATTTCCGCTATAAAACGGGATACAATTATTTTGGAAACATACCAAATTTGAAAAATAATTGAGAAGTTGCGCAATTACTAATCATGGAGCACAAAAAAGCCTACAGCACCTGGTATTCCCAGGCAGTCTCCCATCCAGGTACTAACTAGGCCGGACCCTGCTTAGCTTCCGAGATCGGGCGCATTCAGTGTGGTGTGGCCGTAGGCTCTGGGCCTAGTGAGTTTTGTACTTTTAAGCATCTAGTCGGCTAGACCTTGCAGTTTTGAAAGGCAATTGTGAAATGGCTCACTTCCTGAACTTGGAGCACAAAAAAGCCTACAGCACCTGGTATTCCCAGGTGGTCTCCCATCCAGGTACTAACTAGGCCCGACACTGCTTAGCTTCCGAGATCAGACTAGATCGGGCGCAATCAGTGTGGTGTGGCCGTAGGCTCTGGGCCTTGTGAGTTTTGTACTTTTAAGCATCTAGTCAGCTAGACCTTGCAGTTTTGAAAGGCAATTGAGAAATGGCTCACTTCCTGAACTTGGAGCACAAAAAAGCCTACAGCACCTGGTATTCACAGGCGGTCTCCCATCCAAGTACTAACGAGGCCCGACACTGCTTAGCTTCCGAGATCAGACGAGATCGGACGCATTCAGTGTGGTGTGGCCGTAGGCTCTGGGCCTTGTGAGTTTTGTACTTTTAAGCATCTAGTCGGCTAGACCTTGCAGTTTTGAAAGGCAATTGAGAAATGGCTCACTTCCTGAACTTGGAGTACAAAAAAGCCTACAGCACCTGGTATTCCCAGGCGGTCTCCCATCCAGGTACTAACTAGGCCCGACACTGCTTAGCTTCTGAGATCAGACAAGATCAGGCGCATTCAGTGTGGTGTGGCCGTAGGCTCTGGGCCTAGTGAGTTTTGTACTTTTAAGCATCTAGTCGGCTAGACCTTGCAGTTTTAAAAGGCAATTGAGAAAGGGCTCACTTCCTGAACTTGGAGCACAAAAAAGCCTACAGCACCTGGTATTCCCAGGCAGTCTCCCATCCAGGTACTAACTAGGCCTGACACTGCTTAATTTCCGAGATCAGACGAGATCGGGTGCATTCAGTGTGGTGTGGCCGTAGGCTCTAGGAATGCTAAGAATATTACTCTTATGCATTTGCATTTAGTAAGCTAAGCCATGCAGCCACTTGCAACATGATACCACGCTCATCGCTCGATCAGGCTCGATCAGGCGAGATATATAAGACTGGTGGGCCCATTCAGGACTCCTATGTCTGGTAGGATAACTTTAATTCATCCATCCTGTGTCTGTTGCAGGGAGGTGGAGAGAACAATCAACACAATAATGGTTTTCTTTCATGCCTCTTGAAGGACTCAATATTCTCTGTACTGCATTACATGTGAAAGTCGATTTATTACCCATGAACACACTACCTGTATGCTAATTCTATGTAAAAAGGTAGCTCCAGCCCTCATGATGTTGTCCAACATTTCCGCTATAAAACGGGATACAATTATTTTGGAAACATACCAAATTTGAAAAATAATTGAGAAGTTGCGCAATTACTAATCATGGAGCACAAAAAAAGCCTACAGCACCTGGTATTCCCAGGCAGTCTCCCATCCAGGTACTAACTAGGCCCGACCCTGCTTAGCTTCCGAGATGGGGTGCATTCAGTGTGGTGTGGCCGTAGGCTCTGGGCCTAGTGAGTTTTGTACTTTTAAGCATCTAGTCGGCTAGACCTTGCAGTTTTGAAAGGAAATTGTGAAATGGCTCACTTCCTGAACTTGGAGCACAAAAAAGCCTACAGCACCTGGTATTCCCAGGCGGTCTCCCATCCAGGTACTAACTAGGCCCGACACTGCTTAGCTTCTGAGATCAGATGAGATCGGGCGCATTCAGTGTGGTGTGGCCGTAGGCTCTGGGCTTAGTGAGTTTTGTACTTTTAAGCATCTAGTCGGCTAGACCTTGCAGTTTTGAAAGGCAATTGTGAAATGGCTCACTTCCTGAACTTGGAGCACAAAAAAGCCTACAGCACCTGGTATTCCCAGGTGGTCTCCCATCCAGGTACTAACTAGGCCCGACACTGCTTAGCTTCTGAGATCAGACGCAATCAGTGTGGTGCGGCCGTAGGCTCTGGGCCTAGTGAGTTTTGTACTTTTAAGCATCTAGTCAGCTAGACCTTGCAGTTTTGAAAGGCAATTGAGAAATGGCTCACTTCCTGAACTTGGAGCACAAAAAAGGCTACAGCACCTGGTATTCCCAGGCGGTCTCCCATCCAGGTACTAACGAGGCCCGACACTGCTTAGCTTCCGAGATCAGACGAGATCGGGCGCATTCAGTGTGGTGTGGCCGTAGGGTCTGGGCCTTGTGAGTTTTGTACTTTTAAGCATCTAGTCGGCTAGACCTTGCAGTTTTGAAAGGCAATTGAGAAATGGCTCACTTCCTGAACTTGGAGTACAAAAAAGCCTACAGCACCTGGTATTCCCAGGCGGTCTCCCATCCAGGTACTAACTAGGCCCGACACTGCTTAGCTTCTGAGATCAGACGAGATCAGGCGCATTCAGTGTGGTGTGGCCGTAGGCTCTGGGCCTAGTGAGTTTTGTACTTTTAAGCATCTAGTCGGCTAGACCTTGCAGTTTTGAAAGGCAATTGAGAAAGGGCTCACTTCCTGAACTTGGAGCACAAAAAAGCCTACAGCACCTGGTATTCCCAGGCAGTCTCCCATCCAGGTACTAACTAGGCCTAACACTGCTTAACTTCCGAGATCAGACGAGATCGGGTGCATTCAGTGTGGTGTGGCCGTAGGCTCTAGGAATGCTAAGAATATTACTCTTATGCATTTGCATTTAGTAAGCTAAGCCATGCAGCCACTTGCAACATGATACCACGCTCATCGCTCGATCAGGCTCGATCAGGCGAGATATATAAGACTGGTGGGCCCATTCAGGACTCCTATGTCTGGTAGGATAACTTTAATTCATCCATCCTGTGTCTGTTGCAGGGAGGTGGAGAGAACAATCAACACAATAATGGTTTTCTTTCATGCCTCTTGAAGGACTCAATATTCTCTGTACTGCATTACATGTGAAAGTCGATTTATTACCCATGAACACACTACCTGTATGCTAATTCTATGTAAAAAGGTAGCTCCAGCCCTCATGATGTTGTCCAACATTTCCGCTATAAAACGGGATACAATTATTTTGGAAACATACCAAATTTGAAAAATAATTGAGAAGTTGCGCAATTACTAATCATGGAGCACAAAAAAGCCTACAGCACCTGGTATTCCCAGGCAGTCTCCCATCCAGGTACTAACTAGGCCCGACCCTGCTTAGCTTCCGAGATCGGGCGCATTCAGTGTGGTGTGGCCGTAGGCTCTGGGCCTAGTGAGTTTTGTACTTTTAAGCATCTAGTCGGCTAGACCTTGCAGTTTTGAAAGGGAATTGTGAAATGGCTCACTTCCTGAACTTGGAGCACAAAAAAGCCTACAGCACCTGGTATTCCCAGGTGGTCTCCCATCCAGGTACTAACTAGGCCCGACACTGCTTAGCTTCCGAGATCAGACGAGATCGGGCGCAATCAGTGTGGTGTGGCCGTAGGCTCTGGGCCTAGTGAGTTTTGTACTTTTAAGCATCTAGTCAGCTAGACCTTGCAGTTTTGAAAGGCAATTGAGAAATGGCTCACTTCCTGAACTTGGAGCACAAAAAAGCATACAGCACCTGGTATTCCCAGGCGGTCTCCCATCCAGGTACTAACGAGGCCCGACACTGCTTAGCTTCCGAGATCAGACGAGATCGGGCGCATTCAGTGTGGTGTGGCCGTAGGCTCTGGGCCTTGTGAGTTTTGTACTTTTAAGCATCTAGTCGGCTAGACCTTGCAGTTTTGAAAGGCAATTGAGAAATGGCTCACTTCCTGAACTTGGAGCACAAAAAAGCCTACAGCACCTGGTATTCCCAGGCGGTCTCCCATCCAGGTACTAACGAGGCCCGACACTGCTTAGCTTCCGAGATCAGACGAGATCGGGCGCATTCAGTGTGGTGTGGCCGTAGGCTCTGGGCCTTGTGAGTTTTGTACTTTTAAGCATTTAGTCGGCTAGACCTTGCAGTTTTGAAAGGCAATTGAGAAATGGCTCACTTCCTGAACTTGGAGTACAAAAAAGCCTACAGCACCTGGTATTCCCAGGCGGTCTCCCATCCAGGTACTAACTAGGCCCGACACTGCTTAGCTTCTGAGATCAGACGAGATCAGGCGCATTCAGTGTGGTGTGGCCGTAGGCTCTGGGCCTAGTGAGTTTTGTACTTTTAAGCATCTAGTCGGCTAGACCTTGCAGTTTTGAAAGGCAATTGTGAAATGGCTCACTTCCTGAACTTGGAGCACAAAAAAGCCTACAGCACCTGGTATTCCCAGGTGGTCTCCCATCCAGGTACTAACTAGGCCTGACACTGCTTAGCTTCCGAGATCAGACGAGATCGGGCGCAATCAGTGTGGTGTGGCCGTAGGCTCTGGGCCTAGTGAGTTTTGTACTTTTAAGCATCTAGTCAGCTAGACCTTGCAGTTTTGAAAGGCAATTGAGAAATGGCTCACTTCCTGAACTTGGAGCACAAAAAAGCCTACAGCACCTGGTATTCCCAGGCGGTCTCCCATCCAGGTACTAACAAGGCCCGACACTGCTTAGCTTCCGAGATCAGACGAGATCGGGCGCATTCAGTGTGGTGTGGCCGTAGGCTCTAGGAATGCTAAGAATATTACTCTTATGCATTTGCATTTAGTAAGCTAAGCCATGCAGCCACTTGCAACATGATACCACGCTCATCGCTCGATCAGGCGAGATAAATAAGACTGGTGGGCCCATTCAGGACTCCTATGTCTGGTAGGATAACTTTAATTCATCCATCCTGTGTCTGTTGCAGGGAGGTGGAGAGAACAATCAACACAATAATGGTTTTCTTTCATGCCTCTTGAAGGACTCAATATTCTCTGTACTGCATTACATGTGAAAGTCGATTTATTACCCATGAACACACTACCTGTATGCTAATTCTATGTAAAAAGGTAGCTCCAGCCCTCATGATGTTGTCCAACATTTCCGCTATAAAACGGGATACAATTATTTTGGAAACATACCAAATTTGAAAAATAATTGAGAAGTTGCGCAATTACTAATCATGGAGCACAAAAAAGCCTACAGCACCTGGTATTCCCAGGCAGTCTCCCATCCAGGTACTAACTAGGCCCGACCCTGCTTAGCTTCCGAGATCGGGCGCATTCAGTGTGGTGTGGCCGTAGGCTCTGGGCCTAGTGAGTTTTGTACTTTTAAGCATCTAGTCGGCTAGACCTTGCAGTTTTGAAAGGCAATTGTGAAATGGCTCACTTCCTGAACTTGGAGCACAAAAAAGCCTACAGCACCTGGTATTCCCAGGTGGTCTCCCATCCAGGTACTAACTAGGCCCGACACTGCTTAGCTTCCGAGATCAGACTAGATCGGGCGCAATCAGTGTGGTGTGGCCGTAGGCTTTGGGCCTTGTGAGTTTTGTACTTTTAAGCATCTAGTCAGCTAGACCTTGCAGTTTTGAAAGGCAATTGAGAAATGGCTCACTTCCTGAACTTGGAGCACAAAAAAGCCTACAGCACCTGGTATTCCCAGGCGGTCTCCCATCCAAGTACTAACGAGGCCCGACACTGCTTAGCTTCCGAGATCAGACGAGATCGGACGCATTCAGTGTGGTGTGGCCGTAGGCTCTGGGCCTTGTGAGTTTTGTACTTTTAAGCATCTAGTCGGCTAGACCTTGCAGTTTTGAAAGGCAATTGAGAAATGGCTCACTTCCTGAACTTGGAGTACAAAAAAGCCTACAGCACCTGGTATTCCCAGGCGGTCTCCCATCCAGGTACTAACTAGGCCTGACACTGCTTAACTTCCGAGATCAGACGAGATCGGGTGCATTCAGTGTGGTGTGGCCGTAGGCTCTAGGAATGCTAAGAATATTACTCTTATGCATTTGCATTTAGTAAGCTAAGCCATGCAGCCACTTGCAACATGATACCACGCTCATCGCTCGATCAGGCTCGATCAGGCGAGATATATAAGACTGGTGGGCCCATTCAGGACTCCTATGTCTGGTAGGATAACTTTAATTCATCCATCCTGTGTCTGTTGCAGGGAGGTGGAGAGAACAATCAACACAATAATGGTTTTCTTTCATGCCTCTTGAAGGACTCAATATTCTCTGTACTGCATTACATGTGAAAGTCGATTTATTACCCATGAACACACTACCTGTATGCTAATTCTATGTAAAAAGGTAGCTCCAACCCTCATGATGTTGTCCAACATTTCCGCTATAAAACGGGATACAATTATTTTGGAAACATACCAAATTTGAAAAATAATTGAGAAGTTGCGCAATTACTAATCATGGAGCACAAAAAAAGCCTACAGCACCTGGTATTCCCAGGCAGTCTCCCATCCAAGTACTAACTAGGCCCGACCCTGCTTAGCTTCTGAGATCGGGCGCATTCAGTGTGGTGTGGCCGTAGGCTCTGGGCCTAGTGAGTTTTGTACTTTTAAGCATCTAGTCGGCTAGACCTTGCAGTTTTGAATGGCAATTGTTAAATGGCTCACTTCCTGAACTTGGAGCACAAAAAAGCCTACAGCACCTGGTATTCCCAGGCGGTCTCCCATCCAGGTACTAACTAGGCCCGACACTGCTTAGCTTCTGAGATCAGATGAGATCGGGCGCATTCAGTGTGCTGTGGCCGTAGGCTCTGGGCTTAGTGAGTTTTGTACTTTTAAGCATCTAGTCGGCTAGACCTTGCAGTTTTGAAAGGAAATTGTGAAATGGCTCACTTCCTGAACTTGGAGCACAAAAAAGCCTACAGCACCTGGTATTCCCAGGTGGTCTCCCATCCAGGTACTAACTAGGCCCGACACTGCTTAGCTTCCGAGATCGGGCGCATTCAGTGTGGTGTGGCCGTAGGCTCTGGGCCTAGTGAGTTTTGTACTTTTAAGCATCTAGTCGGCTAGACCTTGCAGTTTTGAAAGGCAATTGAGAAATGGCTCACTTCCTGAACTTGGAGTACAAAAAAGCCTACAGCACCTGGTATTCCCAGGCGGTCTCCCATCCAGGTACTAACTAGGCCCGACACTGCTTAGCTTCTGAGATCAGACGAGATCAGGCGCATTCAGTGTGGTGTGGCCGTAGGCTCTGGGCCTAGTGAGTTTTGTACTTTTAAGCATCTAGTCGGCTAGACCTTGCAGTTTTGAAAGGCAATTGTGAAATGGCTCACTTCCTGAACTTGGAGCACAAAAAAGCCTACAGCACCTGGTATTCCCAGGCGGTCTCCCATCCAGGTACTAACTAGGCCCGACACTGCTTAGCTTCTGAGATCAGACGAGATCAGGCGCATTCAGTGTGGTGTGGCCGTAGGCTCTGGGCCTAGTGAGTTTTGTACTTTTAAGCATCTAGTCAGCTAGACCTTGCAGTTTTGAAAGGCAATTGAGAAAGGGCTCACTTCCTGAACTTGGAGCACAAAAAAGCCTACAGCACCTGGTATTCCCAGGCGGTCTCCCATCCAGGTACTAACTAGGCCTGACACTGCTTAACTTCCAAGATCAGACGAGATCGGGTGCATTCAGTGTGGTGTGGCCGTAGGCTCTAGGAATGCTAAGAATATTACTCTTATGCATTTGCATTTAGTAAGCTAAGCCATGCAGCCACTTGCAACATGATACCACGCTCATCGCTCGATCAGGCTCGATCAGGCGAGATATATAAGACTGGTGGGCCCATTCAGGACTCCTATGTCTGGTAGGATAACTTTAATTCATCCATCCTGTGTCTGTTGCAGGGAGGTGGAGAGAACAATCAACACAATAATGGTTTTCTTTCATGCCTCTTGAAGGACTCAATATTCTCTGTACTGCATTACATGTGAAAGTCGATTTATTACCCATGAACACACTACCTGTATGCTAATTCTATGTAAAAAGGTAGCTCCAGCCCTCATGATGTTGTCCAACATTTCCGCTATAAAACGGGATACAATTATTTTGGAAACATACCAAATTTGAAAAATAATTGAGAAGTTGCGCAATTACTAATCATGGAGCACAAAAAAGCCTACAGCACCTGGTATTCCCAGGCAGTCTCCCATCCAGGTACTAACTAGGCCTGACCCTGCTTAGCTTCCGAGATCGGGCGCATTCAGTGTGGTGTGGCCGTAGGCTCTGGGCCTAGTGAGTTTTGTACTTTTAAGCATCTAGTCGGCTAGACCTTGCAGTTTTGAAAGGCAATTGTGAAATGGCTCACATCCTGAACTTGGAGCACAAAAAAGCCTACAGCACCTGGTATTCCCAGGTGGTTTCCCATCCAGGTACTAACTAGGCCCGACACTGCTTAGCTTCCGAGATCAGACTAGATCGGGCGCAATCAGTGTGGTGTGGCCGTAGGCTCTGGGCCTTGTGAGTTTTGTACTTTTAAGCATCTAGTCAGCTAGACCTTGCAGTTTTGAAAGGCAATTGAGAAATGGCTCACTTCCTGAACTTGGAGCACAAAAAAGCCTACAGCACCTGGTATTCCCAGGCGGTCTCCCATCCAAGTACTAACGAGGCCCGACACTGCTTAGCTTCCGAGATCAGACGAGATCGGACGCATTCAGTGTGGTGTGGCCGTAGGCTCTGGGCCTTGTGAGTTTTGTACTTTTAAGCATCTAGTCGGCTAGACCTTGCAGTTTTAAAAGGCAATTGAGAAAGGGCTCACTTCCTGAACTTGGAGCACAAAAAAGCCTACAGCACCTGGTATTCCCAGGCGGTCTCCCATCCAGGTACTAACTAGGCCTGACACTGCTTAACTTCCAAGATCAGACGAGATCGGGTGCATTCAGTGTGGTGTGGCCGTAGGCTCTAGGAATGCTAAGAATATTACTCTTATGCATTTGCATTTAGTAAGCTAAGCCATGCAGCCACTTGCAACATGATACCACGCTCATCGCTCGATCAGGCGAGATATATAAGACTGGTGGGCCCATTCAGGACTCCTATGTCTGGTAGGATAACTTTAATTCATCCATCCTGTGTCTGTTGCAGGGAGGTGGAGAGAACAATCAACACAATAATGGTTTTCTTTCATGCCTCTTGAAGGACTCAATATTCTCTGTACTGCATTACATGTGAAAGTCGATTTATTACCCATGAACACACTACCTGTATGCTAATTCTATGTAAAAAGGTAGCTCCAGCCCTCATGATGTTGTCCAACATTTCCGCTATAAAACGGGATACAATTATTTTGGAAACATACCAAATTTGAAAAATAATTGAGAAGTTGCGCAATTACTAATCATGGAGCACAAAAAAGCCTACAGCACCTGGTATTCCCAGGCAGTCTCCCATCCAGGTACTAACTAGGCCCGACCCTGCTTAGCTTCCGAGATCGGGCGCATTCAGTGTGGTGTGGCCGTAGGCTCTGGGCCTGGTGAGTTTTGTACTTTTAAGCATCTAGTCGGCTAGACCTTGCAGTTTTGAAAGGCAATTGTGAAATGGCTCACTTCCTGAACTTGGAGCACAAAAAAGCCTACAGCACCTGGTATTCCCAGGTGGTCTCCCATCCAGGTACTAACTAGGCCCAACACTGCTTAGCTTCCGAGATCAGACGAGATCGGGCGCAATCAGTGTGGTGTGGCCGTAGGCTCTGGGCCTAGTGAGTTTTGTACTTTTAAGCATCTAGTCAGCTAGACCTTGCAGTTTTGAAAGGCAATTGAGAAATGGCTCACTTCCTGAACTTGGAGCACAAAAAAGCCTACAGCACCTGGTATTCCCAGGCGGTCTCCCATCCAGGTACTAACGAGGCCCGACACTGCTTAGCTTCCGAGATCAGACGAGATCGGGCGCATTCAGTGTGGTGTGGCTGTAGGCTCTGGGCCTTGTGAGTTTTGTACTTTTAAGCATCTAGTCGGCTAGACCTTGCAGTTTTGAAAGGCAATTGAGAAATGGCTCACTTCCTGAACTTGGAGTACAAAAAAGCCTACAGCACCTGGTATTCCCAGGCGGTCTCCCATCCAGGTACTAACTAGGCCCGACACTGCTTAGCTTCTGAGATCAGACGAGATCAGGCGCATTCAGTGTGGTGTGGCCGTAGGCTCTGGGCCTAGTGAGTTTTGTACTTTTAAGCATCTAGTCGGCTAGCCCTTGCAGTTTTGAAAGGCAATTGTGAAATGGCTCACTTCCTGAACTTGGAGCACAAAAAAGCCTACAGCACCTGGTATTCCCAGGTGGTCTCCCATCCAGGTACTAACTAGGCCTGACACTGCTTAGCTTCCGAGATCAGACGAGATCGGGCGCAATCAGTGTGGTGTGGCCGTAGGCTCTGGGCCTAGTGAGTTTTGTACTTTTAAGCATCTAGTCAGCTAGACCTTGCAGTTTTGAAAGGCAATTGAGAAATGGCTCACTTCCTGAACTTGGAGCACAAAAAAGCCTACAGCACCTGGTATTCCCAGGCGGTCTCCCATCCAGGTACTAACAAGGCCCGACACTGCTTAGCTTCCGAGATCAGACGAGATCGGGCACATTCAGTGTGGTGTGGCCGTAGGCTCTAGGAATGCTAAGAATATTACTCTTATGCATTTGCATTTAGTAAGC